>NC_056749.1:810442351-810737351 GCF_019279795.1 Protopterus annectens | reverse complement strand
TTTCTCGAGAGCAAAAAACACCCCTGCTTCCAATGAAGGGCCGTAAACGAAAAATGTGACCGATTATTAAAAAACACACCCGCTTCCAATGAAGGGCTGTAAACGAAAAATGTGACCGATTATTAAAATACACACCTGCTTCCAATGAAGGGCTATAAACGAAAAATGTGACCGATTATTAAAAAAACACACCTGCTTCCAATGAAGGGCTGTAAACAAAAAATGTGACCGATTATTAAAAAACACACCTGCTTCCAATGAAGGGCTGTAAACGAAAAATGTGACCGATTATTAAAAAACACACCTGCTTCCAATGAAGGGCTGTAAACGAAAAATGTGACCGATTATTAAAAAATACATCTGCTTCCAATGAAGGGCTGTAAACGAAAAATGTGACAGATTATTAAAAAATACATCTGCTTCCAATGAAGGGCTGTAAACGAAAAATGTGACCGATTATTAGGAATGCCTGTATCAAATTCAAAAGGCAAGCCAATGCATTCCACGCCCTCTGATCGGAATTTCCCTATATAGAAGGAAGGTAAGAGATATCATCGCTGCATTAAGTATGAATTTGATATTCCATCAGAAATAGCTCATGCTTTTTATTGAAATAAAGGAATGTACCCTAACATAGCGATTTTCTAGCAGAAGAATATCTTCATTTTTATCAAATCTTTTTGCACACAGGAGGTGTGTTGCCACAGGAACAGTTAGATCTGAATAAATTAAGCAAATCTGTTTTTATAAGCACTAAATCTAATGATTACCCCATTTTATAGACTGGCTGAGCAGAGAAACAGTGCAAAATATTTTTCTCTCTATTGTATATGAACCAAGCAGTTGCCCTTTAATTGTTAAAACACATTCATTTTAAACACTTTTGCTTGACAGGCTGTAAAGACATAATCACTATTGAAAAGAATGCTTGCTAACACTGTCCAACTATATATTTCTCAGTAATTCATCACATTATAAAGTCTTCATTGTTTTGTAGTACCTGATAGTACTATTTAAGGGAGTCAGATGATGTGACATATGAAAAACGTCACCCATCTCTTTTCTTTATTGTCAAGTGAATGATCTGTGTACTTGGAATCTAACAATAAAAAATACATGGTTAGGAAGTATTCCTGCGTAACTATGTTTTATATGTCACAGTAAAACTGTGCCATGGCAACACACCCAGCATAGAGTTTAAAATTATAGGGTTGCTATGGCAGCCCTTCCTTTGACACAGCCGTCTTTTCAGTTAGATTGATAAGAACTGTTTATCACTATTATAATTATTTTTGATTCCTTCATTAGATAATGTGAATGATAAAATTAATCTGCCTCTGCTTCTGGTAGGCCTCCTTCTCATTTTGTTAGCCCGAACATGCTAGCACTAATACAAAAAGAATTATATTATGTTTCCTCAGGCTAGCCTAGCATTTCCCAAACATTCTTCTCTAACTGAAAAAGACAGGATGCTATAAAAAGAACAGGATCTCACCGACTGCTACTGTCAAGGCACACACTCTCTGCCTGCTTTGCAAATAATTGTCCCTGCTCACTCAGACAAGACTACTGAATATAATTATCTCCTGCTGGGAACAGTAACATATTTTTAATACATGAAAGAAAAATATTTTGCATTTTGGAAACTTCTGACATTACTTCAGGATTTAAGATCTAGAAGGAATGAAACTATAATTAAAACCTTTCAAAGGCATTTTTGTAGTTTCTATTTTAGATATTAACCCCTCCCCACGCATTCTTTCTCATCGTGTGCTGTAGCTGATCCACAAGATTCTATAATTAGCCAAGCTACAGAATCTATAAAAATAGAAACCTGGATCCGCCACACCTCCGCTGTGAAGAAAGTTACACGTGATAAAATAATCTAAACTAAATTTTAGTTTATAAAAAAAATTATATAATTTCATATAATTAGAAGTGAAATCTGTACTTTTCATTTTCTTGTTTACTACTGATCTGATCATTATGTAATGCAGAGTGCGAAGACAGCACTTCTGTCATTTCTCATACATCATTTGCAACAGTGTGTTTCCTTTCCACATCATAATTAGAAATGAAATAATATTCCTTAATCTTGGTCATGAGATTTGTTTTGATGTAAAAGCTGGTAATCAAGTGCACTAGAAGGAACGTCTGCAGATATATCTGTGAGGAATAATATGAACTGTATTTTAGTAAACCCCCTCAATATTCATATTTTTGCATGTCAACAGTGTACTAAATGTGGTCTTTCATACTTATATTATAAATGATAGGCATCAACAAGCTGACATTAAGGTTGGAAAGTTAACAACATTAAGGAAAGAAGCAGGAAAGTAGAAGAAAGCAAATCCATATCTCTACTCTCCTGGTTAGAGTAAGTTTGTGGCTAGTTCTCTGATGAGATGAGATTATATTTGCCTATGTACCTTTGAACAAAATCCATTGTTTCTAACCACAGTAAAATGCAAAGAATATTACTCTAGTCATTCAATTATTGTTTCAAAAAAGAGACTCGTTTCAGTTCTAAAATGTATATAATTTTACCTCCAGCATTAGTCTCACACAGCAGGCACCTCTACAGGCATTTTGGAGCAAGGCCTTATCCATTTATTCTGTCTCCTAAAGGCTTTTGAGGGGAGATCTATGCCTGGCACACAAGGCGTGACACTGCCAGCCCAGCTATATGGAATTTTGTAAATAATTCTATGTCATTTGTGAATATTGATATGATTTATATGGAACTGTATGTTTTGTACTGAGCTTCAAGGATGTGTCCACTGTGTGCCCTACTGGAAAAGAACAGAAATGTATATAAACTATATACATGTGCAAATGTACGTTTTAATAGTAGAACCTGGAACATACAGAGTTAACTTGCAAAACTTCAAGAAAATAAGTTGAAATTAAAGTGTTTTATGATTATTTCTCAGTTTCAGTTCAATAGCAGACACAATGTCTAGAGCCAGAAGTTTTTGTATTGTTTTGAAACAGAAATAATTACTTGGTTTCAAATGTAAAAGCATTTTATTATTTTACAACTTTCAAGTTTTGTAAACTTCTGAGAGATATGTACTTCTCACACAGAGATGTTAAGTTTCTGTGTAGCCTGGGAACTGGTCAGGTGACAAAGAGTGATGTCATCCAGGCTAACCTAGCAGTCTTCTTCTTCTTCTTTCGGCTACTCCCATAAGGGGTCGCCACAGCGGATCATCTGTTTCCATTTCTTCCTGTCCTCTGCATCATACTCTGTCATACCAACCACCTGCATGTCCTCTCTCACCACATCCATAAACCTTATCTTAGGCCTTCCTCTTTTCCTGTTACCTGGCAGCTTCATCCTTAGCATCTTTTTCCCAATATACTCTGCATCCTTCCTCAGCACATGTCCAAACCAATGTAATCTTGCCTCTCTCGCTTTGTCTCCAAACCTTCCAACCTGGGCTGACCCTCTAATATACTTATTCTTAATCCTGTCCACCCTCGTCACACCCAGTGCAAATCTTAACATCTTTAACTCTGCTACGTCCAGCTCTGAACCTTGCCTTTTTGTCAATGCCACTGTCTCCAACCCATATAACATAGCTGGTCTCACTACCCTCTTGTAGACCTTCCTTTTCACTCTTGCTGGTACTTGTCTGTCACAAATTACTCCTGACACTCTTCTCCACCCACTCCATCCTGCCTGTACTTTCTTCGTCACCTCTCTTCCACACTCACCATTACTCTGAATTGTTGATCCCAAGTATTTAAACTCATCCACCTTCACCACCTCTACTCCCTGCATCCTCACCATTCCTCTATCCTCCCTCTCATTCACACACATATATTCTGTCTTAGTCATGCTGACCTTCCTTCCTCTTCTCTCTAGAGCATATCTCCACCTCTCCAGGGTCTCCTCCACTTGTTCCCTACTCCCACTACAGACCACAATGTCATTTGCAAACATCATAGTCCATGGGGACTCCTATCTGATCTCGTCTGTCAACCTGCCCATCACCACTGCAAATAAGAAAGGGCTCAGAGCTGATCCTTGATGTAATCCCACCTCCACCTTATACGCATCCGTCACTCCCACTGCAGACCTCACTATCGTACATATCCTGTACCACTCTTGCATACTTCTCTGACATTCCCCACTTCCTCATAAAATACCCCAACTCCTCTCTAGGCACCCTGTTATATGCTTTCTCTAAGTCCACAAAAACACAATACAACTCCTTCTGACCTTCTCTGTATTCTCCATCAACACTCTCAGCGCAAACATCGCATCTGTAGTGCTCTTTCCTGGAATGAAACCATACTGCTGATCACTAATCATCACCTCCCTTCTTAACCTAGCTTCCACTGCTCTTTCCCAAAACTTCATGCTGTGACTGATCAATTTAATCCCTCTGTAGTTATTACAGCTCTGCACATCACTCTTATTCTTAAAAATCAGTACCAAAACAGTTTTTCTCCATTACTCAGGCATCCTCTCACTTTCCAAGATTTCTTTAAACAATCTAGTTAAAAACTCCACTGCCATTTCACCTAAACACCTCCATGCTTCCACAGGTATGTCATCTGGACGAACAGCCTTTCCATTCTTCATCCTCTTCATAGCTGTCCTTACTTCCTGCTTGCTAATCTGTTACACTTCCTGAGTCACTATCACCACATCATCCAACCTTCTCTCTCGCTGATTCTCTTCATTCATCAGCCCCTCAAAGTACTCTTTCCATCTGCTCAACACACTCTCCTCCCTTGTGAGTACGTTTCCCTCATTATCCTTTATCACCCTTACATGCTGCACATCTTTACTAGCTCAGTCCCTCTGTCTTGCCAGTCAGTAAAGGTCCTTTCCTGCCTCCTTAGTGTCCAGCCTTTCATACAACTCTTCATACGCCTTATCCTTAGCCTTTTACACCTCTCTCTTTGCCATGCACCTCATCTCTTTATACTCCTGCCTCCATTCTTCATCTCTCTGACAATCCCACTTCTTCTTTGTCATCCTCTTTCTCTGTATACTCTCCTGTACTTCCTCATTCCACCACCAGGTCTCCTTGTCCTCCTTCCTCTTTCCAGATGTCACACCAAGCACCTTTCTAGCCATCTCCCTTACTAGCTCTGCTGTAGTTACCCAGCTATTCAGTAACTCTTCACTGCCACCCAGTGCCTGTCTTAACTCTTCCCTGAACTCCACCTCACAATTACCCTTTTTCAGTTTCCACCATTTTATCCTTGGTGCTGCCCTCACACTACTCCTCTTCTTGATCACCAATGTCATCCTACAAACCACCATCCTATGCTGCCTAACTACACTTTCCCCTGCCACCACTTTACAGTCTCCAATCTCCTTCACACTGGCCCTTCTACATAAGATATAATCCACCTCTGTGCATCTTCCTCCACTCTTGTATGCCACCCTATGCTCCTCCCTCTTGTTAAAATATGTATTCACCACAGCCATGTCCATCCTTTTCACAAAATCCACAACCATCTGACCTTCTGCATTCCTTTGCTTAACACCATACCTGCCCATCACTTTCTCATCCCCTCTGTTTCCTTCACCAACATGCCCATTGAAATCTGCTCCAATCACCACTCTCTCACCTTTGGGTACAGTCATCACCACTTCATCCAACTCACTCCAAAATTTTTCTTTCTTATCCATCGTACACCCAATTTGTGGAGCATATGCACTAACAACATTCATCATTACACCATCAATTTCCATCTTCATAAACATCACTCTTACCGACACTCTTTTCACCTCTAAAACACTCTTAGCATACCGTTCCTTCAGGATAACCCTTTCACCATTTCTCCTCCCATTCACACCATGATAAAACAATTTGAACCCACCTCCGATACACCTAGCCTTGCTCCCCTTCCATCTGGTCTCTTGCACACACAATATACCAACCTTCCTTCTGTCCATCATATCAGCTAGCTCTCTTCCTATACTAGTCATACTGCCAACTTTCAAAGTTCCGACCCTCACTACCACAGTCCTAGCCTATACTTGCCTTCGGGCATATCTTCCCCCTCTTCTCCTCCTTCGGCCAACAGTAGCCCAATTTCCGCCGGCACCCTCTTGGCCAACCGTACTGGTGGTGGAATTGTTAACCCGGGCCTCAACCAATCCGGTATGTATATCTGTACTGTTGTCTGCATGTATGATTTGGCAAAATGTTACGCCGGATGCCCTTCCTGACGCAACCCTCCCCATTTATCCTGGCTTGGAACTGGCACAAAGAAATACACTGGCTTGTGCATCCCCAGTGGCTGGGTTTTCCCTAGCAGTAATGTCTGATATTAATTTAAGACCTCTCTCAGAGAGAGAGACTGGGTATTTTGTATTTTGTCTTGGACATTGAAACATCCACTCAGCATTTCTGCCTGTGTGTTGTCTGTAAGTAAGACTTAGGGCATAGTATCTTTCTTAGATATAGATTGGACTATAATAAAGATTAGTTTAGATGTTTTCTGTATTTATTTGAAACTGTCCAGGAATGTTGTTTTAAAATATTTCCTGTAATTTTGAACGCTGAAGTAACTGTGTTTGTTTATTGAATATTGTTTTGTTCTTTTATTATTTATTATTAAATATATTTAAACATATCTTTGTGGCTGATATTTGTGAGACATAAGACATATTTAAGCTCATAGACTACTTGCATATGTATTTGATGACACTGTACATGCCACTCCTAAATAGCCTTGCAAGTCTTGGTCAAAACTACCATTTGGATTAATAGTAACATTACACAGTAGGATTGGACACCCTTTGAAAGGGCTTTATAGTAGCTAATAAGTAAGGGTGGCTGGTGGCAGCTGGTACTACCTTACAGTCTGGGCAGAAGGGGGCATAACTAGTAAACCTGTGCCAGTGTTCCTCAGGTATATGAGTGTGCTTGTAGATAAAGCAACTCTCAAAGCTTGTGTGTGTGTGTCAGCTACTTGGGCAGGGACAAGAAGCACTGGTTGGACAGAGAGGGTCCTGGAGGTCTTAGCTTAGCCACTTGGTTGAGACCTGAACCCAATAGCTGTGCCAGTGGGGAGTCTTATTGAGGATCTGGAGAAAGAGGGAGAAACCAGCCCCAGACTGACTGTGATCTTTGTGTGTTCTTAAGGGAAATTGTATTTTACTGTGTGTGTACTTGTAATCTTCCCATTGTTTATGTCCCTCATTGTTGCCAGTGGTGAGGATTGAGGCTCCTTGATTAGTGGGACAGTGCAGGGGCGTCACACAGGACATTGTCAGACTCCACTCTGATGGACCTCCTGCATATCTGCAAAACAAACAACACCAGAATATATATATATATATATATATATATATATATATATATATATATATATATAAGTGTGTGTGTATTCCCCATCCATGTAAAGCAGAGTTCCTTCCTAACCCAATTTAAGTGTAGCTTTGACAATTGGACAGGGAACAGGAAATTCATCCCTGGATTGGCACCTATGCCTCTAATGGACACAGGCAGCCTATAAATGGTTCATCTCCCAGGCCCCTGCTAGTAAATATTTAATCTCCCAAGCCTCTGCTTACACTTATCAAGATTATCAGAACGTGTCAGAGATTTGGGATGCATGGTGAGGCTTAAAAAGGCCCTTGTGGTCATTAGCCTAATAAAATAAACCTATGAACCTATGACAATTCTGCCAGTGGAATATCTGTGGAATGAGGTCAGACATTGCAACACCTGTTGAAAACCTGCACATACACAAGTTTCTGAAATCTTTCTTTTCCCTTATTTAATCCCTTTAATGATATTTTCAATTATCAACCATTTTTAAATTCTCATAGTCTACACTTCAGTTCACTGCAATCAGACTCTCTGAAAAAGGACTAATCAACTTTTTTTTAAATAAATTTACGGTTAACCCATAAACAGCTTCTATGTAGACATAGTCTTTTCACACCTGAACTAAATATAACCTACTTTAAGTTAGAAGCACTACTGCCTAAGATATAGATCTGTTTCTGATGTCAGAAAGACTTTACAAAATGGAGCTGGAGTATCCAGTTACTGCAAATCAAACACTGTGAAATCGTTGTGCCGGCATTCTTTGCTTAATATCACTTCATAGTTCTACATTCGCATCATTATATGCCCATCTATATTTTGGTTCCTGTTCTACACAGGATTTGCTATCAACTTCTGAACTGCTGGCCGTGATGGTGCAGTGGTTAGTGTTGTCACCTCACAGCAAAAGGTTCTCTGGCTCGATTCTTGGCTGGAGTGCCTTCTGTGCAGAGTCTGCAAGTCCTCCCTGTGGTCATGTTGGTTTCCTCTGGTTTCCTCCCACATTCCAAAGACATGCCATAGGTGTGTGTGAGTGAATGGTACAAAAGAACTACTGTGGCAGGGCTAGCCACCTGGCAGTGTAAACCTTAGCTTGGGATGATTGTCACTGCTGAAGTGACACCCTAACCCCATGTACAAAAGGGTTGAGGATGGATGGATGGGCACACACACACACACACACACACACACACATATATATATATATATATATATATATATATATATATATATATATATATATATATATATATATATATATATATATATATATATATATATATATATATATATATATATATATATATATATATATATATATATATATATATATATATATATATATATATATATGTATATATATTAGTCTCTCTTTCTTAATGAATTCCTGCCTAACATTACTGTGGCACCCAGACAAATTCAAATATTCCTTTTCAGCCTCCTTAGTGCTATCATCAAAGAAGGTATGAAGGACTGCAAGTAGAACTGAAACACAGGGCATTCCAAGATGCAATTTTCTTTCATTTTGGCAGCACACACAACCTAAACCTCTGTATTCCATGAAGTACAGTTAAACCTGTCAATTGCATAGCCCCAATGTCCAAAGTTCAATCATGACCAGTCACTGCAGATGTGGACTTTTTCATGTTTTCTTTGTGCCTGTATAGATTTTATTCAGGCAGTCTGATTTCTTCTCAAATCTGAAAATACACAGGTTTGTTAGTTACTCTAAGCTGTATATAAACACTTAATTTACTCCTACTGTTGTGGTCCAGGGCAATAAATGAAAGAGGTCAGAGATATGGTTGTACATTTACCTAGTTAACAAAAGGATACATTAACACTGAACTTCTGTCAATACACTTCTTACATGGTGTTTTGTTTTGCTAGCTATATTTACTTATTAACAGAATGACTATACAAGATGGACGTACTAGAGTTTCACTACAAATTAGTCAAAGAGTTTAGTTATTCTTCTTTATATGGTATTATAGCTTCCTCAAGTCATAATGATGTAACTTAGTTGTATCACTCTGTATCATTGTGTTCTGTAATATACTTTGTAAATGCAGTATGCTCTATTTATTGTTAGCTGTTGTACTTTACAAAACAGGTTGAGCCTGCAGTTGGCCATGTTTGCTGTGCTCTACCATGTTACATAAATAAACAAACAAATGCATACAAAAATACATAAATAAATAAATGCACAAATAAATAAATAACTGTGTGCTTCATGTACAGCCAGGAGGAAGGTAAAGTGCCTCAGCAATCTGACCTCACAGTTCAAATGCCATAATATCTGAAGGGTATGGATTTTTCCTCTAAAATATGCACATTTATGTCCCTTTTTCTGGTAGAGAAAATGCAAGGAGTCACATAGGAAAGTAATTTCCCTGAGGCATACGTGTTAATCATTTTATCTGTGAATTATTATACCTCTACTGGATTATTAGTTCATTATCATATATATCTTCTGGTAGTTAGATAAACAGATGGGTAGGTAGACACACATGTAATAGAGAGATAGATAAATAGATAAATAGATAGATAGATACGCCTGTAATCTGCATTACACTTAATCTTCTTATTCTATTATCTCCTAACTTTATAAAAGTAATACACCTTAGGCATAAATAACATTAGGACCAGTTCTTAGGCTTACTGGTCATGTTAATAGGTTCCCAGGTCCATAGGTAAGTAGTAGGCTAGCTGCCATTTGAGGTTATTTTAAACCTAGTCAATTTCCCGTTTTTGTGCTCAAAATAGCCTATCCTAGCTGGCTATAGATTGAACTTAGCTGCAAGGAAATATGAATAACAACCAAAACTGAGAAAAACACACTTTATAATAGCAAAGCTTTCGGATAAAATCCTTCCTCGATACTAATACAGACAAATCTAAAAACCAAATGGTTTAAATACAGGTCACTGAAGTCACATGACCAGCAGTCCAAAAATCATGTGACCACAAGTATATAAAACAAATCATTAAAATTAGAAAAATTAGAAAAAACATTAGAAAAAACATAACATTATCGCAACCTAGAATGTTGCAATTTAACAAGAACAGGTTTCAAGGTAATCATATTATTTAAACCTGGAAAATGGTCAGAGTTCAACCTAAGAATCCATTCATACTCTTTTAATTCAAGTAAATTACCACTATCACCACCTCTGGCAGGAGGCCATATTACATCAATAACTCTAAAGGAGAATCTATGCTCAATACCTGAATCAACTATGTGCTTATACAAGGCATTACTGTCAATGGCCCTTCTAATCTCCGATTTGTGTTCAATGATGCGTTCTTTTAGCTTTCTAGTGGTCTTAACCACATAGAATGCAGTACATTTCACACAATTAGCTAAGTACACCACATTAGATGTAACACAAGTGGTAGAAAAATTAAACTGATAAACTTTACCACTAATAGGATGTTTGAACTTATCACTGCAACCAACCACAATATCAGAACAGCAGGAACAATTCAAACAGCCATACGTGCCGGGCTTAGTGGTAAAAGTCCTCTCTACAGGCCTGAAAAAATCCTTGTAACATAACATATTCTTCAAGGACTTCATATTTCTATATGAGAAAAAGGGCCTGTCACCAAGAATGTCTTTAATCTCACTAGAGGCCATTAGTACAACCCAATTCCTCTGTATTATTTGTTTTACAAAACAAGTCAAGGTATTATAACTAGTAAGATACCTAGTGCATACTTTAGAACATTCTAGGTTAACAGAACCAACATCATCCCCAAGAAAAATCGGCTTCAATATTGTCTTCCTATTAACTAAAACTTTATTTTTTAAATCTAAAACTAGCTTAGAATCATAACCACTATCCAGAAACTCTTTGGACATCTCATCCAACTGTAAATTAAATGTAGCATCATCAGTATTTAATCTACTAACTCTATTAAACTGTGAAGTAACAATCCCTTAAAGACATGTGGGGCATGCATGCTGGAATAATTAATGTATCTATCAGAGTTTATCTCCTTTTTGTGAATACTGCTATGGATAGAACCCTCACGTAGTTGTATCTTAACATCCAAGAAATTAATCTCACTATCAGAGGCATCCATCTTAAATTTCAAGAAACTGGTGGTTGCATTTAAATAATGAACAAATTCATTCAACTGTGAAAGGGAACCTTTCCAAACCATAAAACAATCATCAACGAAACGTTGATAAAAACATATATTACTTACAAAAGAATTATCCAAATTATAAATATAAGCTTTCTCCCATTGGTATAACACCAAGTTGGCATAAGTGTTAGCCACAGAAGTACCCATGGCTACAGCAGTGAGATGCAAATATAAGCATTCATCAAACAGAAAAATATTGTTCCTCAAAACTACATCTAGAAGAGAACAAATATTCTCAACAGATCTATTCACAAGAGAAGATTGGGAGGTCAAAAATTGTCTGATAGACTCAATACCAAAATCATGCGGTATTACAGTAAAAAGGGATGCTATATCAAGCGTTACAAACAAATACTCACTTTGTCGACAGGAACCACCAATACTATTAAACCAAACATGCAATTTACAAAGGAAATCAGATGTATCTCTTAGCACAGAAGTGCATTTAGGTAAATATAGTTGCAATTGTGTTTGCAAATATATAGATATAGGTTCGGTGACCTTGTATAAGCACATAGTTGATTCAGGTATTGAGCATAGATTCTCCTTTAGAGTTATTGATGTAATACGGCCTCCTGCCAGAGGTGGTGATAGTGGTAATTTACTTGAATTAAAAGAGTATGAATGGATTCTTAGGTTGAACTCTGACCATTTTCCAGGTTTAAATAATATGATTACCTTGAAACCTGTTCTTGTTAAATTGCAACATTCTAGGTTGTGATAATGTTATGTTTTTTCTAATGTTTTTTCTAATTTTTCTAATATTAATGATTTGTTTTATATACTTGCGGTCACATGATTTTTCTACTGCTGGTCATGTGACTTCAGTGACCTGTATTTAAACCATTTGGTTTTTAGATTTGTTTGTATTAGTATTGAGGAAGGATTTTATCCGAAAGCTTTGCTATTATAAAGTGTGTTTTTCTCAGTTTTGGTTGTTATAGATTGAACTTACCCAACCTGTGGTCAGTAATTATATTTTACCCCTGAACTTACCCAACCTGTGGTCAGTAATTATATTTTACCCCAGAACTTACCCAACCAATGGTCAGTAATTATATTTTACCCCTAATGAGAATAACTGGAATTATAATTGTCTTGGGTGGCAAAAGCCACGGTACCATTTTGCTAGGCTTATATAGGCCCTAGGACCAATAGCCTAGTACCTACCTATGAACCTATGAATCTATACCATAGATAATTTGAGGAGATCCATACATGGGATTAAGCATTTATGAATTGGCTCTGTCCATTAGTAGGACAGGGGTGATCCTGGGTAATATTTTTTTTCCTATTGATAAATCCAGGTTGTGCTTGAACATGGATAGACTTGATCTTTGCTTTATGTGAATGGGGAGTCTGTTCCACAACAACAGTATCCTCTGCAAGATATACCTGCCCCTCCAAACTGTTCTGTTGATGTTGCAGAAGAGATTTAGATCCTGATGCCATTTGACTTGCTGATGTGTAGTAAATCCATCAGTACTGGGTTAGAGGATGCCTTGTATGCCAGACACAGGTCACCTCTTAGTAGTCTGTAGGATACTGAGTGTAGTGACAGGGCTTTGAGTTGGTGTAAGTATGACATGTTATTTAGGCCTTCTATCCTTTTAGTAAGGTATCTCTGTGGCCGTTCCAGTTGTTTCATGTGTCTGGACAGGTATATGCCAAAGAGCACATTATATTCAATGATAAAGATAGAGATAATGAAGGGCAGATGTTAAGACTGCCCATGTTTCAACAATACTATTGTCAAAGAATCTGAAACCTTCTTTAACAATTAAAATGCTAGTATCACATATAGTTAATCCATCATGTGAACACAGCTACAGCTTTGTGTTTAAACTAGTGAAGTAAATATCACTGCATTTAGCTCCCTTCTGATGTGAACATATATTTGCAACCATTAGATGACATTCTAAACTATACAGAAACAGACCGCTCCTTTGATAAATTCCATTATGAATGCATAATATCTTCTGGTCGCCTCCAAACAGCCAAGTTATTGACAGGTCAGCATTACTTCATTACAGAAAGACTATTTTTTATCAGAATGCTGCTTCTGCTGTAATTAGCTTATGGCCCTCCCTCTGTTCCCCCAAACACTACATTGGTTTCATGAATTATACCCACCCCCCCAACAATGAACCAGTCCTAGCTTGAAGCTCTCTAATACCATTTTCCTAAGGCCGAAGTGCATCCTTAACTGAAAATGGCTGCTGTTTTGTTGCACAAGTGCATCTTAGCTGCTCAGAAGAGCTATGATCAGATCTATTCATGCATGACAACCACTTCTTATCATGGTAAAAACGTCTTTAATTATTCTTTGGCTAATTGACTTTCTTTGCCATCAATACTAAGTTACTGTCATTAGTGATTCATGAATGCCACAGATGGGGTACTGGTATCCTAATGACTGTGATACACATGGATGATATTTTTAAACATGATGCTGGACCATTTACTTATAGAGTGCCAAAGAGTTTTCAAAGAAAATAAAATGTTCTCTAAAATGGAAGCATGGATGTGGACACACAGCATGTCACCTGCGTATTTACAGATGTAGCACTCTGTGCATTACAGTATTTTCCCTGTAGTGTCTACAGTACAACTGTTGACGTACAGGTGGTTGGGGGGGGGGGGGTTGATGCATTCAGCAATTGTTGGAAAGTATGGTATGAAGTGGTACTGGGCTGACTTGGGTTACTCCATGAACAGGTAATGGGGTTCATTAATATGTAATTTCTAGTACCTGCAAAGACTGTAGCATATCATATAAGGAGCTGGGATTCCAATGAGACGGATAACTTGCTTTGCTTTTTTATACAGCTAGAGCCCCTTAGGTACAGTAAGCTGCATTTAGTCTTATGATGATGGTATGTTATTATTATTATTATTATTACTATTATTAAGCTGCTCCCTCTGATTACCCCCTTCTAGAAAGGAAGGGCTGTTTTTGAGTGTTTGATACACAGGAAAGGGAACTGATGAGAAAGCAGTGTTGTTTTGTAGAGCCGTTTATGTAACTAATTCATTGAGATAATAAAGTTAACTGTAATGTAAAAATATTTCTGTAATGGCTACATATTCTTATTTATACTTCTGAAAAATCTCTATAAAGTAGTATTCTTTCTAAGCAGCCCAGTGCATAGCGAAATTAGTAAGAAATACAGCATGTACCAGTAAATGCAGATTGTTATGTGAAGGTATACAAGCTCAGGGGTCTGTTAGATAAGCTGACTCTCCTCTCCAGAGTGAAGTATATGAGCAAAGTATTTGGTTAGATCCATATCTGGCTGCATTGATAAGCGTAAGAAGCAACTTCTACAGTGACTTGCTAGAGGGTGTCCTTCATCCAGCAGTCATTTTTTCAGATTTTTTAGTACATTATAATAAGGCTACTTTGAACTTTTTTGAGTGTATTGTGACTTTTTTTCAGTCTCAGTCATCTGTGTCTAATTATTTCATATTTATTTATGTATCTATTTAGAAGGAATCATTAAATGGGAAAGTCAAACTAGGTCATGACAGACCCCTTTTCAGCAGTAGCCTGGGTAGAAAAGCCCCAGAGTTAATAAATCTTACAAAATGTCATACAATAAAACATATAACATAAAATGTTAAATATCACATACATGATACAAAAAATAATATAATAAAAAAAAAGAACAGGAAAAGATTGATCCTAGATACCATTATACACCAGGGAATTATATTTTAATTTTAATAAGTAGCAATGATTATGTTAAGAACTTCCAATGGGTTAATAAATAGCTGCAATAGAATATGTGTAAGGCATCATTACTAGGTAGTTGTTTCTCTGGTAAGAATTTCTAGGTGTAGCTAAGCTAGTGAATGTCCTGATGAAAGTTCAGAAGCTTAGATTATGCAAGAAGACCCAAATGACAGTACGGACGGAGGACTAGTGGATAGAGCTTTAGCAATGATTAACTTGGAAAAGAGTGTTAGGATCAAATAATTATTTTCCATCAGATCCCTAGTGCTGAATCTGATTTGAACAGAGGGAAATAGCAACCCCAGTGATAAAAGGATCTGAGCTAGGTCACCACACAATGGAAAACTCAGATGGCTGTATCATAGCAATAGAAAGCCTTTGTTGGAGTTGTCAGTTTTCCATAATAAATGCCATGTCAAAACCATTGAGTAAGTCAGATATAAATTCAGACTTATGCCTGATATGTCTGGCACTGAATTATAGTATCCTTACTGGAGTTACAGGAAATCAAATCCCACTTATTCAACTCCTTTGGAGAAATGGACTCACAGGTACATAACATGGGATTGCATCATAACTATCTGTGTCAAGTTTCACACTACAGTGCAACCACAAAGCACAAGACTTGAAGTGTGCCTAATATGACATGGCCCACTGCCTGCATGGATGAATATGAACGGTCCACTTTTCTGAATATCCAACCTGCTCCAGCTACTAACAGTGCAGGCAAGAAGTCAGGGAATAACAAGAGACCTAAAGGCAAAGAGATGACCTAACTGCAGATAAAAATAACAAGTGTCTAAGTCAATTAAGCTAGTAAACAAATAATAAAGTATGTAGTCCCGTCTGCCTTGTTTATAACTTATTATATGCATAACTGGTCGTACAGGGGGATAAGCTGTGGATGGTGGATTCAATGTAAAAATATCAAATCAGTCTAAGGATGAAAAACAGCCAGCATCCTTTGTGTGATATGCTAGTGAGCCTAACTCGCATCAGTAAGACTCAATTTAAAGGTCAACACTAAGGCAGGTTGCAAAAAAAAAAATAAAACCACTTCTGCAGGGATCCAACCACACAGAATTTTAAGATACTAAAAGAAATGATAGAACACCATCAAGCATCTAAGTCAAATTGAACAAATAATCTTTGCAAGGTGACAAAGGCAATAGTCCAGAAGACTGAATAAATTAACACAAGTCCGATTAACCAAGACCTGATAGCAAGATGAGACAGGTTGCAGCCAGGGCTGTAATGTTTAACAGCGCAGAAAAATCTTACATGCGATCATCATCAACATTACAGAGGACACCTACATGAAAATCATGCATGTAAAAAAAAAATAGTATTTCCAAGTTCAGAAGCAAAAAACAAACAAAATAAAAACTTCCAAAGTTTAGCTTGGCAGTTATTAAGGGCATAGAACCTTGATGAGCACTTCGTATGAACCCAGAACATATAGTAATAACAAAAAGGGAACGTTGTTGTTGTTGTGTCTTTCATCTTTTCCCGGTTAGGGGTCGCCACAGCGGAACTCCGCTCCGCTAATGATTGGCAGTAGATTTTTACGTGCCGAGTTGCCAGCTCTGACGCACAACCTTCAAGGAAGGTACGCCCATTCACGCATGTGTCCCACACAGAAGACGCTTTAGCTGAGAATCAAAGAGGACAACATCTTACTGTGAGGCGCTAACAAAAACAAAACAAAAAAAAAATCTGGAGCAGGGAACACTAAAACCACAAGGTCAAGACCATACCAACACTTCCAGACATGGATCTGTGCTGACAGGTGTTCAGAAAGAATATTCATTCCATTAATTAACAAAGACATGGTCCAAACAAATGAATGGTTCTAATAGGCAGTGCGCACGCATCTTACTCCTTTTCTCTCACTTGTAATCCTCCGCGATGTACTACTTTGTTGTATAAAGTATGTGTGCTTCTCACTTAAATGTTATGTGTACTTATAAATAGTTTTGTCTTTATTGTCAGTTCTTTCATTACCTCTTCTTATTACAAGACATTGTAAAAAAAATATATATATATATTTCTGAAATCTTTTTGACTCTGACCTGAGCTGTATCTGCAGTTAATATAATAAAACGTGAAACCGGCGCTACGAGTCTGGATATAAAATAAAATAGGCTTTATTAAATTTTGCAACATTTAATAAAGCCTATTTCATTTTATATCGAGATTGTAGTGCCAAGTTTCATGGTTTATTATATTATTTTTGTTGTACTTGCGAATCCAGCTTTATCTGAGTGGTGGAATTACTTCTTTTGATATTAGTTGTATCTGAAGTTAGTCAGTTTTTGATCAATGCACTACCCCAGTAAACCAATATACATAAAGTAAAATAATAAAGCCTAGAGCCCAGATAAATCAGCAACAAGAAGGTCATTTGACTTATGTCTCATTTTAATCTATTATGTGTTGCTATAATATTTCTAAGAATGAACAACTGAAGAAGTCTGTGTGATATGCCAGCTAAATACTGGATACTCAAGCAAACTTAATAGTTGGTTAAAACATATCAGACCTAGAGCTATACAAATGAACATATAGATATATAAATATCTGAATGGCCTATGGTACAATGAAAATACCACTTTTTTTAGAAATACCTGTTGCTTATGTGCATTATGCTTAAATGTAAAATATATTCCACCTCATTTATATAGTGGATTGTGTGCACTATATTCTACACTGTTTATAATTGTGCTATATGCATAGCTGATCATAACTCTGTATTTATGATCTATGATCACAATTTGCCTGATGGCCCAAGTCATGCTGAATATGGTCATATTGATAGGACCATTTCACTTACCTGTTTACTAAATGAAATAAATCAATAAATAAATAACCCATGAGACTCAAAAATAGAAACTGATACTGCATAACCAGGAAATTAATAAAGTGCTATGGCATTTAATTATTATAGGATTTGGACAAAGATACCCTGAGATTCAAAGATATTCTCTCCATCTAAGCTAATTGACCAGCTTGGATGGCTAATTAGTACAGCATAGAGAATCACCAAATCTGAGACATGGTACAGCAGTGCAGAGAAATAAATAATCAGTGTCTAATTACCATGTCTGTGAATTGAATAACTGACTGTGCTAATGGTCTCACTACCAGCCCGTGTATCAAGGTAACATAGGTGCCCACCCAACATGCACCCTCCCTCAAACACACACACACACACACACACACACACACACACACACACACACACACACACACACACAGTCACAAATAAGTCCCATACCACTCATATACTCTCACTGAAATACTCACTGTCATACCTGTGCATATGCTCTAGCCTCTAATACACACATGCACAACAGACACAAACTTTTCCATGGAGAGCACATGATTGCTTAGCATTAGCTGCCCCCCTGGAGGACAACATTAACACGCAGCTTTTCACTTTGTGCTGCATCTGTATCTGAGTGGCTTACTGTGATGTAGAACCTTCCAAGTTAAGGCATCCACACTGTGGCAAAAGCCTTTCTAAATCCCGTTTATAAATCCAGTTACAAATTGTTTGTGTTAGATTCCAGTTGAAAACAGTATCAGCCTCAATACAAAATACAATACAAAAAGGAAAATAAATAAAAAATTTAAAACATGAATGACTTATAGTGCAAGTAGCTGGCATGCTGCCATTAAGCACACTTGCGCAGACATCCCTCACTCGATCTGTGCCTGCCTATCCATCACCCTTTTTTTACTAGTTTCAATGGCCTCAGGAATGGCTTCACTGGCTACTTTTCTCCTGCTCATGCCAGCAGTACATTCTATACATTTACAGCCCAGTCACTGTGGAAAATGTTTACACATACAGGAAGTAGACTCTCTGTTTAATCTTCGCCTTATGATCCGTATTACCCCGAACAGCCTCTTTCATTCTTGTTCATTGGTGACCCCTCCACATCCCCCAAATATGATCAGGAATAGCCATGTCTAGTCACCTTTATCTCTTCTGCTGTATAAATTAGTTTCAGATCTTCTGTTCTTTGATAACTTTCTCTCACACACTCTTTTGGTGGCTTTCCTCTTTGCTCCTTCCAAAACCTTACTATGGCTACTTTTCTCCTGCTCATGCCAGCAGTACATTCTATACATTTACAGCCCAGTCACTGTGGAAAATGTTTACACATACAGGAAGTAGACTCTCTGTTTAATCTTCGCCTTATGATCCGTATTACCCCGAACAGCCTCTTTCATTCTTGTTCATTGGTGACCCCTCCACATCCCCCAAATATGATCAGGAATAGCCATGTCTAGTCACCTTTATCTCTTCTGCTGTATAAATTAGTTTCAGATCTTCTGTTCTTTGATAACTTTCTCTCACACACTCTTTTGGTGGCTTTCCTCTTTGCTCCTTCCAAAACCTTACTATACCTTTGCTTGTATAGCCTCCAGAAATAGACACAGTACTGAAGGTGTGCATTTTTCTAGGACCAGTAGAACTGCAGCATTACTTCTCTGCTTCCGGAGTCTATAACAGTGAGAAAACCTATGAAATGGCACCATGCCAAGGAAGTACATCAGAAGCAATTAAAATTCATTAACTTGCAAAGCCAAACTCATATCACAAGTTTGTCTACAATACAGAATAAAACACGCTGTATACAATATTAGATATACAATAATTATTCACTATAACCATTCACATAGCAATAGGTTAGGCTCTGGTGATATTTGTTGTAATACCTGCTGGCTCTACAAATATTCTTTAAAAATAGCAAATGCAATAGAAACTCTGCACTTCAGTAAGAGATGTTTTCTACATTTAAGTTTAGTCACTAGATAGCTGGCTTGCATATTATTAACTAAATATCACCAAGCTTCGTGTTTTTCAAAGCTTGGCTGAGGCCTGCACATTTGAAAAGTATAGTTATGCTACTGGGACAAGCTATTATTAGGATAGACAGCACCCATACAGGTGTGTGACGTTTTGTTTTGCTATACAAAGGTAAACATCATTATTATCTTCGGTGTTCACAGTTTTAAATCGGTGCATCATGAATCAATTGTGGCTAAAATAAAAATAAGCAGCAAATGCTATATGCAGTAATGTCGTTACTACTTTTGCTGCAAATAAATGCTGCTCAAGAAAGCTGAACCTTACTGTCATGAGTTATATGTTTAAGCTGGACACAATTATGTTATCTAAATGGATGTTTAAAGCATTGAACTTGTCAAAGGTATTACACAAGTCTCCAAGCAGACTTTTTGACAAACTCATGGCATAAAGTAAAACTCTTTAATACAGATTTGTCCAGATTGTATGTACTTGTACAGGAAATGTAGATTAATATTTCAAGTAGTGCCCTTTGAAAATCATTGAATATAAACAAACGTTTTGGATTCCAATACCTTTGGGTCAGTTCACATGATTAAAATAATTTATGCTGTACAGATGAAGAGTTATTCACTAAGTGCTGGAAAATGCAGCAGGAGCAAACCCAGAGGTCAGAGTAGTGTGTGAAAATGCTAAATTGGTGCAAAGTCAGATACAGTGCACTATTTTAAAGCTCAATCTCAAAAAAAATCTGATATTTTCACGCCAATGAAGCATAGCATGTCAGTTAACTGCAGTGCCATATGTTAAGGTACATGGTCTCAAATCCAGAGCAGATGTTAAAAATAGCAGTGTTGATGTGTCTGTCATATGCAGCAAAAGAATATCTTTGAGAAATAGTTCACTTTAAGTTCAGAAACACTGGTCCTGGAGTGTATGTTGCAAAGTACAGATGACATTTTGGAGGACTATTTAAAAACCATTATCAGGTTTGGGTTCTCTGAAAGGTGAATACTACAATGTCCTCTGACGCAACATTTGTCATTTTTATCCCCCCCAAAATAAATAGATTTCTCTTACACTAAGATGCTAGAAACTGACAAAAAATAATTAATCTGAATGAAATGTACCAACGATAATATTAATAAAATAGAACCGATTGAATGGAGAAGATGCATGGTAGCCATCATGAAGTAAGGAAAATGAATGTGATGGAGAGATTTGCAACACCTAAAAAGAACATTAAAAAGGACCATTATCCACTGCAGACAAATGAAACTGAAGAGCTAACAAGTCCCATTTCTATGTTCTTCTCTGTACTTGATGCCAACCAAGTGTTCTGGTAGACTGATCTAAAATTAGTTCCAAGCTGTGCTCATTTAATACCCACATTTCTAAAATAATATGTGGAGTCTCTTCACTTCCATAATTGTATCTAGAAAGCTGAATCTTGAATGCTTTAAGGGATAAATGGTGTTGTCAACATAACCAATATCATAGGCTAGGGTACTAGCACACAGGAACATTACATGGTGTCTGGTAAATCTGTTCGACAGATTAAGGCAAAAGGCTTAAAGCTAGTTAAAACAAATGTAAAATCTGTGTAACTTCCATAAAGTATATGGGGCATGTTTTTTTTTTATAATAGCTTAAAAGTGATGCAAAGTTTTAAGCAATTCTACAAATGCAAAATCTTTATATAACTTAGATAATATTTCTAAATGTATCTATAGCATAACCACCATTGAGTGAAGCTCATCCAACTTCTCTAAGTTCCTTTCCATTTATTTATACAAATGCATAGGTCCAGCATTCCCAGCTAGAGCCAAATACAGTGGAACATTTAACTGCCTGGTAGTCAGCTAGCATAAACTGTATAACAAGAGAAACTACTCCTTAAACTGCAGATAAAGTCTACAACTCAGTATGAGAATAGTATAAAAATAAAACTGAGAAATTGAAAGGCACTATAAGGACGAGCAAAGTAACTCATGAATGGGTATTTGCTTCTGAAGGGAAAGATGAGTTCAGCTCTTTTGTTAGCTATATTAGAAAACCAAAAAAATAATAATCTATATTGCTCTGAATTGTATTAATAGGACCTTCACTCAGACCTCAATGATATTGAAAATAAACTAGGAAATAAGTTCGCCACAAACGTCAATCCTCTATCTTCCCATTCAAACATCACTCATCACAAGATACTCTAGACCTGTATCATCCCTAAGGAACATGTTCTTAAGGTGCTGTCAAAGCCCAAAAACACTTCCTGCATGGCTCTGAAACCATATCTGGGTGCTTACTTTAAAACTGCTAAACATGCAGAACGTCTTCTTGAATTGTTTAAGTTACGTTTAGCCGCAGGCTATGTTTGGCGAGTCCTACTGCACTGTTATGTTGATGCTCCTATAGAAGGATGGCCTTATCATGGATCCTGCAAATAGACCAATTACCTTGAGAATCTGAGCTATAAAGCTATGGAGTGCATCATATCTGACCTCATTAATTATAACATCAAGAATCACATTAGGCTTGAAACATAGCAACTTGACTTCAGCAAGGGAAAATCATGCTTATTAAATCTTGTTAACCACTTAGAGGGGGTCACACAAACTGTTGGCAGTGGTCATTCTGTTCATAGGAAGCTTATCTCTATCTATCCAAAGCATCTCTTATGATAATTTATGCTGGAATTATAAAGACACTTGCTGCATTAAAAATAGAGCCTAATTTGCTAACATTTATATCCAAATGGCTGAAAGACAGAGCCTAGCTAATTTAGATGGCAGATATTTCTTTGGATATTGCTAAGGTAACCAATTAAGTTTCCCAGGGGTCTGTACTTGGTCATTTCCTGTTCAGCATCTTTTTTTCTGATCTCATAATTGATATTCAGAAACACTGGTTAACCACATTTGCAGACAACTGCAAACTGGGTGCAGCTGTGAAAACCCCCTTGAATATCTATACTTGTCAGAAAGAGAGTAACAGACAATACCAGGTGTATGGATAATGGGCTTAAATTGAACACTAAAAAGTGGGACTTCTTTACCACAACACAACCTACTTTACTAACTCACCAAGAAGATCTCTTACCATTTCCTACCTTCTGCCTTGGCTACTGTACACATCACCTATACAACTCTCCAGTCTGCACTACAAAATAAATTAGAAATATGCTACAATCAGATAGCAAGGTTTGCATCTGCATCACCCCAACATATTCATCACTGTACAGTACAGTGATGAATATGTTGGGGTGATGCAGATAGCAAGGTTTGCATCTGCATCACCCCAACATATTCATCACTGTACTGTACTAAAGAAAATACAATGACTACAACTACCTAACCACCGCACCTTCTCCCAGCTATGCATTGCACTATACTGCACTAAAGAAAATAACCACCGCACCTTCTCCCAGCTATGTATTGCACATAAACTTATTCACAAACTGCATACTTGCCCATTTCTACAAAACATCCCCAAGCACTAGTCTCCACTAAGAACCTTGAGATGTACTAGCGAATACCTTCTTCCCACCAATATATATTACAAATCTGCAGGAATCTCACTGCACTCTTCCTATGGCATGAGAAAATGGAATTTCTTACCCACTACCCTAAAACTCGACAACATGACACAAAGTTTTAAGATCAAGCTAAACCAATTTTCTAATTTTCAGTTGGCCGTGTGACTTAATGGATGAGGCATCTGACTTCAGATCAGAGAACTGTAGGTTTGAGTCCTACCATAGTCATGCAGTTAGTTATTGCATCTTTGGTGGGAGGTTGGATTAATGGTTAAGTTGTGCACCTTACCAACAGGAGGTGCAGGGTTTGACCCTCATATGGGGTAATTGGCTAGGCTTACAATGGCCCACAAGGGCAGCTAGCCTAGTACTAACCAATGAACCAGCAGCTAACATCCTCCTGGCTATGCACATGCTCCCATCCTGATTAACCCTCTCATTTACTTTCCCATCTCTCCTCTCACTCTTACCCACTGATTGTCCATCCCACTTTTCACCCTACTAACACCTTCTCCTCTTTCACTAAACTTTAATTCCTCTTCCCAGCTATCTTTCTAGCCTGTAGTAACTGACTATCTACTTAAGTACTATTTCAGTCTCAGTATTTTTTCTTCTATAACTCTCCCTTTCTACTAACATCATAATCTCTGTGAATATGTTATATACATTACTCCATGAGAACATGATTCATGGCTAATTCAGTTCATGCCTAACAACTGTGCTACTCAGCTGGCAACACTGAAAACAGTGTACATAATGATGTCTCTTTAATGTATCACTAATCCGGATATTTGATGTTCTCATGCAATGTAATACTAATCTAAAATAAATGCTGATATTCATCAAACACTGTAAATAAGTTTTCTCATACTGTACCAAACACAATTTTAGCTATTGTACTAATTTTTTTTTCACTATTTGTATCAGTACAAAGTGATATTTTAAATCCGTGTTCAAGGAAATTTTCTCCCTGGGCCTCTGCTGAAAATGGGACTGCAAGCTTAGTCGGACTCTCCCAGTAAACAAATGGCAATAAATAAACAAATAAATAAATAACTTTGAATCCTCTGTGGTTATCACTGACCTATGGTCTGGAACTCAATTGTCATGCAGATTGATAACACCCTTCAGGTGATAGTGTCACCTGTATGCTTTACTTTTAAATCTTCCATAGATCATGTTCTATATTCAGTAACTGTCACTGCCAAGACATCCCTCCTTTAGGTCATAATGCGAAACACAAAGTGTGCATGTGTGTATGTGTGTGTGTGTGTGTGTGTGTGTGTGTGTGTGTGTGTGTGTGTGTGTGTGTGTGTGAGAGTGTGTGTGTGCGTGTTGTCATACCTAAGTTGGTATCTTGTTTGCTTTAGGCTGACAGGAGTGATTAATAGTTTGAGTGCATGGCTGCATAAGGTTTTCGCACTATTGAGGCACCATGGTGGAGGGGGGAGCAGCCATTGTCAGTCATGCATATGTTGATTTATTTATTTACATTTTGGTGACTGAGTTAAAACACTGATCACAGCTGGACCAAGTTCAGACTTTGTCCAGGTTGCATACCACAGTAACAATTCTATATTAGTAGGTGGAGCACCATGGAAAGACAATGGTAACAACATGAAAACTGAAGCAGTGGAAGACTGCGTTTGTTAATAATTGCAAAATCACATTATGCTGATATAGCGGGTAACAAAGATGAAAAGTGGTAACATGCTATTTCAAGAATATCATACATTTTACCAGGTTGAGACTAAAAAGTTCTGAACAGTGCAGAGGCAATAGTATAGACTAGGGGCACATTTAGCAGATTGTGTATATAAAGGTAAGTGAATACAGTGAGATAGTGGGCAGTCAGAGAGTGACAAACAAAGAGGGCTTAGTTTAGTTATAAAAAAAACTGAGCAAGTAGGTAATAGATGGAAGAACCTTGTTTAATAGGACATTTTAGCAGCTAAGTGGCATGTAATTTATTATTTCATTAGCATTTACAGTGATTTCTGAAGTACTGTTTAAATTCATCCCTGAAATCATGGTAGTCTGTAATACTTGTGAGCTGTTGTGGGTAGTGATAAGATCATAGGTATATACTAGGCTAATGACCACTGAGGCGTTTATAAGTCTAGCTATGCAACCCAAATGTATCCCATTTATTACTGTGTCTTAGAGATTATTATAAAGTTTGTATGTTAGTACATGATTTAATGGTTGTCTCTGTCCATCAGAGATATAGGGATCAGACTAGGGGGAGAACTCCCAATTTCCCATCCACTGGTCCAGGTTTTACTTGAATAGGGTTAAGGAAAGGCTCTTCTTCACATGGATGGGAAGCCTATTCCAGAGAATAGGGATTCACTGAGGTATGTAACTGTCCCTCCAACATGTCCTGTTTAAGTTGCAAGCAAAGTTTGAATCCTTAGATTTAGTAATTCTGGTGCTATTTGTTTTGTGGACATACAAACTCTCCATCAGAATTGGAACAAGGATGCCTTACCTGCCAGGCATAAAACACCTCTTAGCTATCTATAGCAAACAGAGAATAGAGTTACAGATTTGAGGTGATCTGCACAGGACATTGTGTTTATGCCACATATTCTTTTTGTGAGAAACCTCTGTGCATGTTCCAGTTGATGCATGTGCCAAGTCTGGTACATGCAGAAAGGGGTGTTATACTCAGTGATGGGCCTGATAATGACCAAGTACAGTGAAATCCATGGACCTAGATGCCATGCCCTTACTTATAAGCTGAGTGACACAAAATAAATTTCCTATAGCTTTAGACATGTGTTGTCTAAAGCATGGTTACTATCTACATGAGTCCCCAAATCCCTGAGTTCTGTGTCTAGTCTTAAAGGTGTTTTAATAATGAGGTAGTTTCCCTTGGAGTACAACTTCCCAAGAGGTAGTATTATGCATTTCTTGGTATTCAGTTTTAAGCTGTGCTTTAGCACCAATCATTTATCTGTGTTAGACCTTCCTGTAAGATGTTAGTATCTTGGTGGGTTTCTATGATTGCTCACAGCTTGCAGTCATCTGCAAAGTTGGTAAGTCAGACACCCTTGACATTGGACTTCACTTCCAAAAAAATAGATGCCAAAGAGGAGTGAACCCAGCACAGAGCCCTGAGGGACATCACTGGTGACCGACATCTTTGTGGAGATGGTCTTTCCATTTCAAAACTTTCTGGATACTGTCTGTGAGCAAGCTGGATATCCTGTGAGTTACATAAGAGTTTATGCTTAATTCCATGGGTTTGTATGCAATGCCTAGGTGAGGTACTGTATCACATGCCTTAGATAGGTCAAGGTGGCAGCATGCACTGGTTTGCACTCATCCATTGCCTTTGTTGACTTTCTCAAAGAAGTCCACCAGGTTTAGTAAGCATGACCTGCCTTTGACAAAACTAAACTGGGCTGGGTCCAGTGTCTGAAGGTTTCTTATGTTATTGTTAATCATTTCAATGATAATTCTTTCCATGTCTTTGTATATGAGACTAGTCAGACGAATGGGTCTGTAGTTTCCAGGAGCAGTTGATTGTCCACCTTCGTGCAAAGGGATGAGTGTTGCAGTCTTCCATTTGCATGGTACAAAGCCAACGCAGAGGCTGTATTTGGAAAGTGAAACCAACAGCCCTGATAGACCATATTTCAGGATATTTAGGAAGCATCCCGGAACATTATCAAGGCCCATCAAAGCTGTATTCTTTGTCGTGGACATCGCATCTAAAACCTGCTCCCTGCTGATAGTTGGAAGGATTATGTTAGATGCTATGTCCTGGTATGTGGCTGGGGGTGAAGCGGGGGTAAAGTTGGAGCTGAATTTGTCAGCCAGAAGGTTTGCTTATACTGTTGTGCACTGCCTTTGAGGTTTTGGCTATAGCTAGAAAGGGCTTTTTGGTTTCCTTGGCCTATGATGCTATCTCTATCTTAAAATTTGCTTTGTTGGACTTATTTGTTGCCTATTCAGTTTGATGAGAATGTTTTTATAGTTTTGTGATACACTTCCTAATTTTAGCTATTAATTTTTTTGGACAACCTACTTAATTTTGTATTCCACCAGGTGGTTTGCTTTTTTGAGATAGTCTTGGACTTACTTTTGGTAGGCACAGCAGCCTCTGTTCAGTCATTGTACACTGCTTCTGTGAATAATTCCACGTAGGCCGCTGTGTTATCTAAGTTTGGAGAGGCATTAAGTGTTGATAGGTAACCACTTAAAAAGTAGTTTGGCTTGGAGTAGTCTCTGTTACAGTGTTTGCCGGGGTTACAGAATTGATTCTTATTTTAAAGAAGACTGTTTTGTGGTCTAACCATACCAGAGAGGACATGACAATTGGGGGGTGGAAGTGCCATGTTCTCCCATATTTGTGAGTACCAGGTCCAATATGTGTGTACCTCTATTAGGCATATGCACTAACTGGTCCAGGGTGTTTGGCTTTACAAATGTAGCTCCTTTTTTACCTGTAAATTTGAGGTCATGTAGGATTCCCAGTTTATAGAAGGACAATTAAAGTCCTCCATGAGTATGTTTTTTGGTTGAATGGTGAGTGTCTCCAGCAGGTCTAATTATGACCTGTGGGTTTCACTGGACATAGAGTGTGACCTATAGCTTGCTAGGATATGGTTTGGGACTTTGTCTGTTGTAAACTGGATGTGGAAGAACTCCAGTATATCATCCTATTTAGCTAGCCTAGAGGTATACTTGTTATTGATGCAGAATGAGACACCTCCACCCTTAATTCTTGCCTGTGCAGTTGTTGGTCTAAATGTGTGGAAGGCATTGAACATTTGCACTGCAGGGATACTATATGTGGCTTTAAATCATGTCTTGGTAACTGCACAGCTGTCTGCTTTCTCCAAGATGAGGAGATCTTGGAGTGAATTGAGCTTCTTGTTTAGACTCCTGGCATTGAGCAGTAACATCTTTAGACTTCCTTATTGAGATTTCACAATTTTGGAAGGTTTATCAATTTAGCATTAACTTAGGATGACAATCTTTTAACCAATATTCAAAAGCCTAGAGGGGACATGTGCAGACCATCTTTGGCAAAGATTGTCCCATCTTTGGCAAAGCAACAAGGTTTGTTCACTATGTCCTACTACACTGAAAAATACTGTATCCCCCCAGAATGACACAAAAAACTAAGCCCATTAATAATCATTTCCTGTTCATATTGTGGCATCATCCTAGTTGAGGGTAGAATTCTGGTCATTGTTAGTCACATACTAGGTTGTGACATGTAGTCCAAGAACCCAATAATGTCTGTCTTCATATAGTCTAGGGAGGTATGTCTCAGGTCAATTACACCTACATGGACTATGACTGAATCCTATTGGTACCTGTGGGGCAATAACTTCAGGGCAAGTGCATGCATAACCTGGTGGATCCTGGCCCCTGATAGGCAAATGACTGCTATTTGCTCCTTGATTAGCCTGGTTAGAAGGGCATCAGTATATCATACAATGGAGTCCCCTATGACTACAGTCCTGGGAAGTGTATTAGTTTGCCCCATGGGCTTGGTAGTTGAGGTTGCATTGGGTGTAGTGCAAAGTTAGGTGCTGTTTCAGTTGAGTGCTTTCGGATTTACTGAGGATACTTTTTACAAGTGGAATGTCTGTGAAATCTTTGGGGCTTGTGATGATTGTATTAAGTATGCCAGCATAAATATGTCTGTGTGGAGTGCATATTATGCATGATGGATGTAGTGCATGTGTGTTTCTGACAACCATATTGCTATTATGAGTGTTTGTACACAAGAGTTTTGCCTCCAGAGACATTGTGTATACACTTGTCTCTCAAACTGTATTTGTTTCTTTAAGGATTAAGTGGTTATCAGTGACCATTAGACAATTGTTACATTATCTCACTATACACATATCCAGTAATCTGGCTGAGGAGATATTGGAAAAGTGAATATTCATGTTGTCAGGTCCTATTGGGTCAACTACAAGGGTGTAATGCATGAGTGCTTAATAGTAGCCTGACTAAAGGTGCTTTTAGTGTTAGAGACTAGACTAGGCTACATAATTCTAAATTTGCAAGGCAGTTCTCCTCAACACGCAAACTAGCTGCTTTATGTTACTCAGTGTGGAAAACAGCTGCACTATACTCACTGAGTTACTGGCACAGTTTCAGAGGTGGTGCTATGAGGAAAATGTGATTTCTAGATGTGTCTATACAGGGTACTAGTAACCACTGCTGCACAACGAGCAGTGAAGTACAAATGATCCACATTTCTACAGGCATTCAAAGCACAGGAAACTCTCTTCTAAGCCCCCTGACCAATAAAACAACTACACTTACAGTTTCCTTATGTATTTCCAACTCTGATAGACCAGGCCACCACCTACTGCCACTAGATGGAATATCCCAGTCCTCTTAAAGTAAAAACACAAAAAAGATTGCTTGAGAGTGTATGCTGCCACAAAACAACTTAAACAAACTACCTGTACAGAACAATTTCAAGAATTAAGGGCATTTAAAATTATTTAAAGTATAAAATCAACAAATGAAGCAAATATAAAGCAATAGTCCTCTAAAACAGTTAATTGAAGTGCAAAATCATAAGAAAAATCTGCCAGGAATGGAGTAGAATAAATTCAGGACCCTCTAAGAATGTGGAGAGGGTATCAAGCAGATGGCAGCTCTGGAAAAATGAGCAGGAGACAATATGTACTAAAGGAGGGTTACACAAGAGCAATACTGGTTTGCTGTGTGGGCACTCAGTATTATTGATCTATGGTAACCAATGGCTAGGAAGAGGTTTTAAGCAAATTACTCAGCAGACAATAACAATGAAGGGAGGAGGGTTTGGGAAATCAGGTTACCATAAGAGTTGGTGGCCAGAGCACAGCCTTATAAAACCATTATATGGAAAAGGTGGTAGAGATGGGGGAAAATTCAAGCTGCAATAACTTAACCAAATAAAGCCAATGTTGGAGCTCTAGTCTTAGGTCCATGGTGCCATGTAGGTTAGAATTTCAGAAACCTTAGCTTAATGTCTCCATGGGGATAGGTAGACAAAAGGAACAGGGGAACAGAAAGGCACTGTAATGTAACTTTAAGTAGGTAAGTGATAACCAAAATATAAGACTCTGGCAGGAAAACTGGAATGTAAACATCTGTAAAAACACCACAGCACCAATGTTGGAGAAGAAAATGAAATACTCTCACTACTATAATTCTGACCCTATCTAAGACAACAGACTATTCAACAATTTACCATTAACAATGTTTATGAAAAAATGCAGTAATAAATAAGCTCACATCTGGCAGTAGTTCACAGTTCTGTCACAACTGCAAATAAAAATACAAGGTTAAAGCTTCAGATAGGATTCAAAACACAAACAGCTAGCTTTTAAAAGTAATTCTATTTAAGAAGATAGAAGTGCAGAGTAATTTATAAATTAAAACCATCCCAATACTGCAAATGAATCTATAAGACTAAGATCATGGAAAAACCTACAAAAATGCAATTGGCTGAAACAAAGAAAAATGCAGAAAAGTACAAACAAGGTATTGCATCACAGAGGTCAATATAGGTGCAACTTAACATATTTAATCAGAATTTAAATAAATGTTTTTTTTTTCTTTTTCCTTTTTCTTTGTGATGAAAAGCTTGCTACTCACAGTGCAGGGCTTTCCACACCTCCCCAAGTCTTCCATAAAACACTAGGTGGCTGTAACTCTGTGCTGTATATGACAGGCTTGCTAGAGGGGGATCTAATCAAATAAAACCAATATCAGAGCTCTAATCCTAGAACTCTAAGCTACAGGTTAATGATTACAGGTAGGTTCGAATTTCAGAAACTTTAGCTTACTGTCTCACTGGAAGGTACAGCAGACACAAAGAAAATGAGAACAGAAAGGCAATGGAATGCAACTTTATGCTGGTAAATAATAAGCAGAATATAATACTCTAGCAGTAAATCTAGAATATAAACAAGTGTAAAAGTACTGAGGCATGCATTTTGAAAAAGAAAATACAATGCTCTCACTACTGTAATTCTACCATCATCTAAGGTATCAGACTATGCAGAAATTTACCAGTAACACTATTTATGGAACAATCTTGTAATGAAATGACTAATTGAAACTCAAATTTAGTTGTAGTGCACAGTTCTGCCACAACTGCAAATAAAACTACAAGACTAAGGTCCCAGACAGTATTCAGTATACAGCTAGCTTTTACAAGTAATTCTACTTATGGAGATAGAAGTGCAGCATAATGTATAAACACAATCTTCCCACAAACACAAATGAAGCTACAAAATTAAGGTTGTGTAACAAACTAAAAATGTAAACAGATAACTTTGGGGGCTAAAACATGGAAAAAGCAGAAAAGCACAAACATTATCACCACAAAGATCACTATAAGTACAACTTAAACTTTTCAAGCAGAACTGAAATAAAAGTTTTTTTCTCTTTACTTTTTTGAAGAAAAGCTTTTAACTCACATGTCAGAGCCTTTCACAGCTCTCAAAATCTTACATACAATGATGTGGAAGAGATTTCAATAGTCTGGGAAAAATATTGAAACTATGTAGTTTAGTAGAATGTGTTTTAAGGTATTTGAGAACGCATTTTGGTGTGGATGCCATGGGCTTCATTTCCAGGGATATGTGGTGTCTTTGTAGAGCAGTTTGAGTAGAAAAGCGCCAGAAAGAAGGTTGGCTCCAGTTTGCAGAAGCAGACAGTTTGCCTTAGCAAGTGTGAGGTAATGATGTATTTGTTCGGAAAATTAGCGACAAACTGCATGCTTTGTTAGATAAGGCTTGTAGAATTACTGCACTTTTGTTGAAGTGGTGGCAAAAAAAAGGTAGGTTATATTCTGGTTGTGCAAGCAGAAATCATTTACTAATAAATGGCTGGTGTCACTGGTAAAGAGAGAAAATGTGAATTGTCTTTTGTATCAGAATAGCAAGTCATTGATTTTAGTTTTGAGTTTCTGAATGCATTCTTGATAGGTAACAAAATGGTTGAGCAAGATCCCTATATTCCTAACTTTGGTGTTTGTTTCTATTATATTGTAGTCCTGATCAGTGCTATTACATTTTTTCTTGTCTTAAGGTGGAGGAATATTTTTTTCTTTTTTTTTCTTAGATTAGACAATCATTTAGTTGAGGCAGACCTATTAGTTGTTGATTTGTATGAGATCATGTTTGATGCTATTTCTGTAAATAACCATATAATTGGCTTATCAGAGGAGTTGTAGCTGGAGTAAGTCAAGGGGTAGTTTATTTTTAAAAGTGAAGAATTGCAACAGCTAAGGTAATGACCCTTGCAGGATATCAGAATATGTGTAGGCATTGTTTGAGATAGCTATGCCAATCTTAGCTCTGGAGGTTCTGTTTCAGAGGAAATATTTGAACCATTGATAGGATTCAAGACTGATGCCAATACCTAGAATGTGGTTAGCAAAACTGAGTGGTCAGTTGTGTCAAATGTTTGGTTTAGATCTATGATGATGGCAGCAATTAGGTTCATATGTATGTCACTAGGAAGAGTACAAAGTGCTGTTAAAACACTCCTTCCACCCAGAAGCTGTGTTGTTTGTTGGAGAGCGGAAGGTACTTTTACAGGTAAGTGATAAGCTGGTTGCAGATCAGTTTTTCAAGGATTTGGCTCAGACCAGGAAGAAATGGCTAGGGGCAGAAGTGTATGATTGAAATTGGTTTGGACTCCTTCGGCAGGAGTCTTACAAATACTGATTTCCAAATTGTGGGCATGATATTTGTGGTGAGACTTAGGTTATAAATGTGTTTAAGTGTGGTGACCATATAGCCTTTGCAGTGTTAAATAAACCAAGACCACATATTATCAGAGCCATTTGGAGATTTCAGGTGTATTTCTTCCAGTAAAGGTGTTATGTGATGTTATCTGATTAGCGCTATTTTTATTAAGTAGAAGGGAGGAAGATGCTTGGGGGGGTTAGGTTTTGTAATTACAGGAGAGGAAGGACAGGAAGTAGATGGGAAGCTGGAGAATTCTATCAGAAAGTCAAAAAGTGGAAAGGTTTCCATTTACACAGGGAATGAGACCTAGCAAAGTTAACTCATTTTGAGTTGTTCTTCCAGAGTTATACTTAACCTTGTGAGAGAATTAAATGGTGGTCTGCTGCAGAGATGCTTGTTTTAATTTGAGGTTTTACTTTTATGCCTTTGGATTACTTATTTGCTGTTATTACTTAAGGACCTGCAATGATCTTTATTTATGTTTGAAGGGTACATTTCCAGTTCTTCCTAGCCTTGTCTTGAAGCTGCATCAGTGTTTCAGCTTTTTTGTTAGCTGGTCAGACTTATTGTGCCTTGGCATAAAAAGCAGTTCATTAAGTTTGAATGTTAGTCCTCTGCACTAACTGCAAGTCTTTATAATTATTTATGTCATAAGCTTAGTACTCATTAGATTAACCTACATGTATAATCTGCCACTTATTACTATTATTTATTTTTATTTATTTATTGATGATTACTGGGAAAGTCTGAATGGGTAGAAGCCCATGTTCAGTGGAGGCTCGGGAGAAAATCTCCAAATTATTACAAAACATTTTTAAGTACAATAATTTTAGTCTTTAAAAATAAAACAAAAGACATCCACAGTTTAAATATATTATTGTCTCTGTTTGCTCAAAGAGTTTCAGTAGATGGATTGATCCTTTCATCAGTGTGAGTTTATATGTGTGTGTGTGTATATATATATATATATATATATATATATATATATATATATATATGTATATATATATATATATATATATATATATATATATATATATATATATATATATATATATATATATATATATATATATATATATATATATATATATGGGTCCTATTTGTTTTAGGTTCATAGGTAAGTACTAGGCCATCTGCCCAAGGGCATTTATAAGCCTAACCAGAGTGTGTTGGCTTTCACCACCCCCTTAGATTAGTTCCCTGTGCCTCTGACCAGCAGAGCCATTAGTTCACTGTGCCTCTGTCCAGCAGAGCCACTGGCAGTGATCCCTGACATAAATTTTCTGTTTCCCATCCACCCATCAAGGTTTCTCTTGAAGAGTGCTAGTGAGGGGTTCTGCCTGATGTATATTGGAATCTTGTTCCAAAGCATGGGGAGTCTCTGGGTCAGGATTCTATCCCTCCAGCACGTCCTATTTAAGGTTGTGGTAAGGTTTATATCCCTAGAGCATGTGGATCTCAGGGATATGTTTTCTTTTTAGGTGGAGCATATCCATCAATTCTGGGTTGGACATGGCCTTGTGTGTCAAGCAGAGATCACCTCTGAGTAAGCAGTATGCAACCAAGTACAGCTGGAGTTTCTTTAGTCGGGCTGCATAGGTCATCTGTTTGAGGCCAGTAATCATCTTGGTGAGGTACTTCTGTGGTCTTTCCAGCTGTTGCAGGTATCTTGTAAGGTACATCCCAAATGGGGCGTTGTATTTTATAATGGGTCTAATAACTGATGAGTAGAGAAGCACAATAACCTCCTTTGTTCTGGATGTGAACCCTTTTGAGATTAGGTGGGCCATGTAGATGGATTTTCTAACCACCTTGGCAATATGATTATCAAAGGAGAGGTTGCTATCTACTTGGGTCCCCAGATCCCTTATTACTTTTCCTGTATTTAGGGGACTACCACCTATGTGGTAGTTCACAAGTACATTGTCTTTATCAAAGAGGATGACTATGCACTTTTTGGCATTCAGCTTGAGGCCATGATTTTGACAGCAGGTATCCATCTCAATGAGACCCTTCTGGAGAGTGTCTGTATCAGCTGGAGAATCAATTATGGCCCCTAGTTTGCAGTCGTCGGTGAACTTAGTCAGCCAAAGTCCTCCTGTGCTTGCCTGTACCTCTGAGAAGTATATACCGAATAAGAGGGGTCCTAGGACTGAGCCCTGGGGGACACCATTTGTAACCGGTTTAGAGTTGGACCTAGAGTCTGCAACTCTCACAGTGTGCCAATTTGCAACCCATCTCATGACGTAGGGGTTAATGTTCAGGTTTGTGAGTTTGTTAGATATATTAACAGTACAACAAGCTTTTTTAAGTTCAAAATGTGTTTTTCATCAAATGAAATGGTATTTTTAGATGTTATGTTATACAAGCAAGATGAAACAATACAAACTAGGGTGCATAAGAAGGATGTTCATACAATAAGATATTTGCAAAGCTCTAGTATGCACCCGCCACATGTATTTAAAGGTATTATGAAGTCTCAATTTATAAGACTGAGCAGACTAACTACGGATGAACAAGTTTATAAAGAAGAAGTAGAAGTAATGAAAACAGAATTTAAGAAAAGTGGATATGTGGAGTACATTATCAATACCAATATTGAACTAGTAACACAGGGTAGAAAAAGGAATATAAACCAATATTTTTTTAAGAGATAAGGCAAATAATAGCGATGAGCTATACACTACACATAGAGATAATCTATTGTTGAGGTATGTGACTACGTCTGCCCACACTAAACAGATAAGCAAAATAATTGAAAAGAACTGGCCAATTTTGATGGCTATGCCAGAACTAAGGGAGTTAGCAGGTATCAAACCACGATTTGCTTATAGAAATCACCAGGCTTTAAAGAGCATGTTATGCTACAAGGATTTTGTAAAGCAACCAGTTTCAACACCTAAGATGCAAGGTACACTGAAATGTTATAACTGTACATGTTGTTGTGATATTTTAACAGCAGATTCTTACTTTAAGCACCCTGTTACCTTTAAGCTGTTTCATTTTAACTGTACTGCGAACTGCAATACTCTGAAGTTAGTGTATCTCGCACGTGCATGGTATGTGATGCCTTTTATGTAGGCAAGACTATGCTAAGACTTAAAGATCGCATTATAGAACACAAGTCTGAAATTAACAGACAGGTACAGACTAATGCCCTATTTAAGCATATATCACAACATAGCAAGCATAGCTTTAAGTTTAGATGTATTGAGACTGTACAAGTGGGTATGAGGGGTGGTGATATCAATAATTTTTTAGAAATAAAGGAACTAGAGTGGATAATACGGTTGCATGCAGATACCGCTCCTGGTTTAAATAACGCCATTAGTATAAAACCTATTTTATTAAGACAACAGATGGCTAATTTATAACACATAATAGTTATATATAGATTAAATTAATAAATAGGCTATTAAGGATATGAAATGTTTTAACGTGTTATAAACTGTTATGGTAATATTCTTCACATTTTTAATGGTTTTTTATGATTTCTCTCAATAAGCAATTGTTTTTTGAATTTAATTGAGTGAATTTTATTGGCTGGTTTTGTCATGTGTTCTTAACTGTTACCTCTATTTAAATGTAAAGTATTTGGTATTGTGTATGCTGATGAAGGGTTGAGAACCCGAAAGCTTCAATAAATTACTGGCGTTTCTGTGATTTTTCGTTGTTTTTGAGAACTCCTTGCTCTATCTTAGTATTTCAAGTTATTCTATAATACCAGAATGGGGAATGGTGTCAAAAGCCTTTGCGAGGTCTAGGTAGGCTGTGTAGACCTCCTTACCCTCATCTAATGTCTTGGTAACTGTCTCAAAGAAGTCCACCAGGTTTAGGAGGCATGATCTGCCCTTAACAAAGCCAAACTGGGTGGGGTCCAAAGTTTGGAGGTTCCCAATGTCTCTGTTAATGAGTTCCATGATGATGCCCTCCATAGCATTGCAGATTAGGCTAGCTAGGCTTATAGTGCGATAGTTCCTGGGGTCCATTGTGGTGCCACCTTTGTGGAGTGGGATAACTGTTGCTGTATGCCACTCTGTGGATATGTAGCCTGTAGAGAAGCTGAGATTGAACAGTATGTTTAGGTGAGGAGTTAGTTCATTTTGGGAGTCTTGTAAGACACAGCCTGGGACACCGTCCGGTCCCATTGACGCTGTGTTTTTGGCTTTGGATAGGGCTGTTTTAACCTTTGTGTCGGTGATTGCTGGGGCCTTACATTCTTCTGGTATGGTTATGGATCTTTTAGGGGGTGAGAGGGGTGTGAAGTTTGCACTGAACCTGTCTGCCAAAATGTTGGCAATATCAGTTGGTTCAGTGTATTTTGTGCCATTCTGCACCAACTCAGAGCATATCTGAGAGTTTCCACTTAGGTTCTGTAGGTTGTGTTTTATCAACAGTATGGTTCATTGAACCGTACATTGCTGAAATTATTTATTTTATTTTATTTTACATTTGTTGACCGGGATAGTCTGAATGGATACATGTCCATTTTCAGTGGAGGCCCCAGGGAGAAAAGCTCCAAGATAATAATACACATTGAACATTTAGTAAATGCTAGTTTCAAGCAGATTATAGTCATAAGCAATACCAGCATTTAGCAAATATAGTACTTATTATAAAACACTTTACAAAACATAACATTATTTTCAAAGTTAAACATACATAACATTACATTCAGGTTTAAGACACACTGAGCAGCAGTAAAACAATTGACCCCTTCCTGAAATAGAGTGGTAGAAAAAAGTTAGAATTAGTTGAAGGTAAGGCATCTAAGAAATAGAGAGGTCACTCATCAGGGTTAGTGCAAGGACATAACCAATGAGTTTTGAAGTATTTCTTGAATTTGTTTTTGAATTGATTTAGTGAGTGCTCTAGGGTCAAGTCAGCTGGGAGTCTATTCCATATTTTTCCAACAGAGTTGGCAAACAGAGAGTCCAGTTCGCTAAAGTAAAAAAACAAAAAAAGGCAGTTTCATGTTGTCTTAGTGGTACATCAACTTATACTGTTGATGTACAACTAAGGAGACTTTTGTTGAGATCGTAGTGTAGTGGGGATAAGGGAATATTCCCATTTCCCCACTGAAGTGAGATCCCAGAGTGAGAATATTAAAGTAGGGGGGCGTGGGGTGTGCAGGGGGGTTTGCCCCCCTGCATAACACTGTTTAGTGTATTTTTCCTTTTTTAGTTAATTTATATGTTTTTTATTCGCGTAAGTGCATTTTCGATAGAATGCACTTTCGCGGAAGTGCGGTCAAGGAAGTACAGTTTGATGAACCGTACTTTCGATTTGAAAACATAGATCCATATATATATATATATATATATATATATATATATATATATATATATATATATATATATATATATATATATATATATATATATATCAATCATATATATAGGTTCATTGGTTCATAGGTTCATACTAGGCTATCTGCCCTAGGGCATTTACACACACATTTATATATATATATATATATATATATATATATATATATATATATATATATATATATATATATACGTATATGACCTGGCAAAGGATAAAAGCACTTATCTCTTGTTTTAACAAACAATTCAGACTTTAATCTTTTTTTTTATTTTTAATAAGATGTTGTGACAATGGCCCATAGTTATTCCCGTACAATCAGTTTTCCCTTTATGTTGATTTGTCCTTCCTTAAGGTAAGTGTGTACTACCCTTAAGGCTGGACAACTACATTTCCTCAGTACTAGGTTACATTGTCCATATATGATGGTACACTCCCCGGGGCTTATGTTGACAAAATAATGTCAAAATACACAGTTGACATGCTTTTACTAATGGACTGAGATTACTCCTTGGAACATGCTGTGCTCCCTTCATCACCTGATAATTATATATACAAAGTCTGAGACTGCAGAATCCTCAGGGAAAAGGCATATTCCTCAAGCCCTGTGACTGTACATTATTGCACAACTGCTGACAATCTGCATTAATGACCAGAACATGTCAACAATACAGAGATCAGGTTTACCAATACTCGACCAACAGTGGCTATACCATCTACAAGTATATATAGATATATATATATATATATGTGTGTGTGTATATATAGGTTCATAGATTAGTACTAGGCTGACTACCTTTGTGGGCTATTTTAAGCCTAGCTAATTACCCCATGTGAGAATCAAACCCTGCACCTTTGGTTTATAAGGCAAATACCTTAACCACTATGCCAACCCCATGTGTGTGTGTGTGTGTGTGTGTGTGTGTGTGTGTGTGTGTGTGTGTGTGTGTGTGTGTGTGTGTGTGTGTGTGTGTGTGTGTGTGTATAATATATATGCATATGTATATATATATATATATATATATATATATATATATATATATATATATATATATATATATATATATAAATGCATATAGAGAAAGATAGAGATAGATTAGGTACAAATATATATATATATATATATATATATATATATATATATATATATATATACATATTTATAACAGGAAGGTTCATGGGTAGTTACTAGGCATGTAACCTAGCAGAACATTAAGGTGCCTATCCCAAATCCTCAAAACAATATCTGGAAAAGTGACTTGCACAAGGTCGCACAGTAGGCAATTGAAGGTGGAAAGATTCAAATACTGCACCCTTGTCACAAAAAAACAGGTAATTAAGTTTGAATGTTAGTCCTCTGCACCAACTGCAAGTCTTTATCATTATTTATTTCATAAGATTAGTACTCATTAGGTTAACCTAAATGCATAATCTGCCACTTATTACTATTATTTATTTTTATTTATTTATTGACAATTGATTACTGGGAAAGACTGACTGGGTAGAAGTGCCTTTTGAGTGGAAGATCGGGGAGAAGAGCTCCAAATAATTATTAAACAGTTTAAGAACTATAATTTTACAATCTTCAAAAATAAAAATAAAAAACATCTGCATTTTAAATGTATTATTGTCTCTTTCTGTCCAAACAAAGAGTTTCAGCAGATAGATTGATCTGTTCATCATTGTGCATGCTTGCCTTTGAAAAGATCATCTCTGTTGCCTTTTCTCTGTTGTATTTTCCCATACTGAGCCTGAAAATGGATTATTCAGAATGCTGTTCTAGCATGGTTAATAAAAAAAATAAAAAGTAATAAGTACCCTTGTATGACCTGTTATTTTTTCACTGAGGTTACTAGAACAGAGGTTGTAGCATCATTTGAGGGAATGTCAGGACCCAACAGAGTGAGTCCCTGACCATGGAGACTAAATGGCCAAAACAATAGACTTACATATATCAAGTCTGAGATGGCTGTTTCCCAGAATATTTCCTTTTCTTTGAGGTATGGTGATCTCAAGTTGACATATATAAGTCTGGGGACTGTAGACGCCTTGCCACAACACCCGGAGGTGCAGGAAGCTTGTCCCTTGCAAAAAAAATGGTAAAGTAGAAGCGTGATCTTCAAGATTCACTACCTTCCTGGGGGTTTGGACTTTTTTCCAGTTTGTCGGCACTCAGCATTTCTAGTGCCGCCATTTTTACAGGGAGTCATAGTCAGTCCTAGCAATGGATTCACAGTTCTGTAAACAGTTGTCTACCAGACTAAAATATATGGTCTATATGGCCTGACAACATTTTCATTAACGTCCTCTCAAAACATTTCCTTACAGTACTAGTAAGGCAGATGGTCCTATAGTTACAAAAATACTGGTTACCCCTCCATTATAAATCAGTACAATAAAGGTTTTATGCAGCAATTGTGTATGTACATGTACATGTTTGTGATTTGTTTTAACTAAGTAAAGTTAATGGGGTCCTATACTGTATTTTATCTAGGTCAGGAAAAAAATGGTTACTGGAGCAAACAGCAAAATAAATATATATTGACTCAGTAATCCAGTCATCTATAATCAGAGGACAGTCTTCGTCTACTAAAGAAGTTTCCTCACATACACCAACGTGACTTGAAGAAGCTTGCTCTGAGAAAGAAAACTAGCAGAAAGCGTCAACAATAGCTTTGCTAGCAGTGATTGCTACATATCTTTCAGGGTGATAGTCATATGTTTAGAAGCATTACAATGCTTATACAAGGAAGTTTTGTTGTCTTCAGTTTGCATGGGTTGTGCATATTCATCTCTGCTTGACTTTCATTTCAGTTCTCATCTTTACATGAACTATCTTGTATCTATTTTTAGTATTATCTATTAGAAATGTTTTGTACTGTGTTCAAAAATACATTTTCCTTCTGGCCAACTGTTTAAAATTCATGTGTCACAATGGTTGAGAGTATTTGTTCTTCGTCTGTCTAGCTGTGACTTCTAGGATATATGCTGTACTCTATTTCAGTTTTTATCATAAAACATTGTCTAGTTCTTATGCACTACTTTTGTTATGTCCAAGTTATCTACCAAAAAAAGCTATATATATATATATATATAGATAGATAGATAGATAGATAGATAGTGTTGAGTAGTTGGACACTTACTCAAATTATTATCCAAAAGCTTTTGTCTGTTTTTTTTAATGGCAATAAATGCGTCTGATCTTTTCAAAGTAAGATCCTGCATAAGTCCATCTATCAGATCTTTAGGGTATTGCCTATCTAAAGACATTTATGGACGGGATTTAATAAACTGTAGATGGCTTGCTGAAACCGTGTGCGTGTCTGGATTACTCACAGATTTGAATTCAATATTTGTATTTGAATTTGTATTCAGAGTCATGAAAACATGGTAAATATTTCGGTATGCTAATTACTGCATAAACAGTTGAATTGTGTGCTAATCAGCCAATCTGAGATGGCAGAGTTATTCAACAAGCTATAAAACAATCATGTTAACTTAGTGTAGTTTTTTGCCTTGTATTCTAAAACGTATTGGAATACAGTCATGGAAACTACACTGGAGGGAAAGAGTGTTAGGGGGCTGTAGCTCTTCTGCATGTGTATGAGACAGGCTCAAGTGTATGATGCTGCTGTTGCTGATGGACCTCAGGCTAGTAGGAGAAGGATATTTAGATCCATTTAACCTTTCATGGTCCTCATGAGGTCGAAATAGTAGAGTGCTAAAGGGTGGATAAAGACGCACTAAAGGAAGTCTGCAATGTCTGTTGGCCTCACCTCAGAGCAAGGGCAAGCCAAAGAGAACCAATAACTGTGAAGACCAAGGTATGTGTATCGCGTAGCATATTAAATACAGGAACCTTTCAGTAACCCACAGGAGACATGCTGGGAGTGTCACAGACATCAGCATCCAGGATCCTACACCAATTTATGAATGCTATGGTACAACATGTCATTGACTATATATACTTCCTCCGTACCCCAGAGGAAAAAGCTAGAACTATGCAGGAGTTCTTCTCCATAGTACACTTTCCTGAAGTCTTGGATAACATAGACTGCTTGGACATTCAGTTCAAAGCAATACCTGGGGAACAGGAAAGGATCTACATCAACAGAAAGGGGTTCCACTACATTAACTGCCTGGTCATGTGTAATTCTACAGGAATCATCCTGAATGTGTGTGCCATCAATCTCGGCAGTTACCATAACTCCCATATCTGGCACACCTCACAGCTTTACCAGAGGCTTTCCAGGGGTGATGTCACACAAGGTAATTTATTGGGTGATTTAAGGTCTGCACTCAAACCATTGCTGATGACACCCAGCAGAAATGCACCCCCCCACACACACACCCACAGAGGAATGCTTAAAATGTGACACACTCAAACAAGAAATATCATAGAGTCTTTTGGGGGCTGTTGAAAGTCATGGTTTCCATGCCTAGTTATATCTGGGGAGGGGGTCTCTGCAGTATGATCTCAGCACTTGTGCCACAATTATTACAGTCTGTGCTATCTTACACAATATCATCCTGCAAAAACAGCTGTAGCAGGAGCACCAAGGGCTAGAAGCAAATATTCCACCACCACTCTCAAGAATACATCTTTCACACGTAGGTGAAGAATCAGAGGGGGAACCCCCAGCTGCTGTGGGTGTAGGTAAATGTAGGCATGCACAATATCCCCTCACCCTAGCCGACAGGTAATGGATAGCACACATACTGACCACCAAATTGGTACATCTTTCATCCTATGCACATACATACAGTAAAATTGATGTTAGGCAATACTCACAACCTTTACTTCCCCATATAATGGTTGTGTACTGCTAGCACCAGACAGAATCAGCTCTAGATTTAAACAGCTGCAACTGCATGACTGTCAAGGTAAGTGTTGAAACTTTAATAGAAAAATATTTGTGTAAGAACATGAATGAATGTCAGATACCTGCCTAACTGGTATTTGTAAATATAACTAAGTAGAATGTGTGTAAGCTGTCCAGCAATTGCATCAATATCTGACATGACTGACATCTGTAATATATACTTATGCAGTTTACCAAATGACCTGTAACCTGGCCCATGCAAACGGAAATACCCACTATAGAAAAAGCATTCCAAAAACTGAACTTATCCCAACATTCCCATAAGTGAAGCAATAAGCATGATTGGAAACAACCTCCTCTGCTTCAAGTTCCCTAGCTACATGGTTACCTTTCAGTGTAGATTCAGCCCTCTGAACCTTCGTGTAGCTGATGTAAACACAGTTTAACCTCTACACCACTGTTAGTTGCTAGAGGCTTTCAACTGTGAATGATTAGAAGCAAGACGTGCTAATGCACAGATACCCTTCACTGAAGTGGGTGTGTCAATGAAGATACACTTACAAAGTGTGGAACTAACTGCATTGAGTTTTAAAAGCAAAACCAAAAACCCCACATGTACAGTATATTTCCTTGACATGACAGCACAGCTTCCTGCCTTTTCTGAAAACTGTTGTTGACTGCCATGTATTCCTATCACACTTTGAAAGAAAAATGAGAGAATATGCACTAGAGATCACAAGTGTGATAGTAAAGCAGAGCTAAGGGAATGATTTCCAGAACACAAAGAGAAGGCAGGACTGCAGTTTTGCAAACATATTCAAAATATTGTGTGATCACTCATTCCATTTATGTTATCCATACATGTACAATCAACTGAGAATGTTCAGCTGTATGAACTGTTAATACTGGATAGGAAATGTGAATTGCTTGTGTGCACATGATTTGATTGGTATTGCAAATCTGTGTCTGTCCTGAAGAGAGGTAAACCTCTACAACTGTGCTGTATAAGGGTAATAGTCTGAAGGTTCAAATCCAGAACTGTCTAATTGTTTAACCTCTGCTTCCCTTTTCTGTATCTTTTTTTTTTACCATGAGCATGGTGTGTGGCATACTGCAACCATGGTTAGCTGCTTAAAAAGTGAAAATTTCATTTCAGTCGCTTGGTGGCATTGCGCAATTGTCAGCAACATGGATGGTAATGACTGTAGAAATGATACCTATTGCCCAGATGTTTCTGTGGTGCAAGATACAAATCCATTAAGCTAAGAAAGAAAGAAAGCACATAGGTAAATTGGGTACAGAGTCCCACCACAGTTAGTTTTACAAGGAAGGTCATAATGAGTATTTATACAACTGATATATGTCCACTATTGCCTTTTACACTTGCTTGTTGCCTACCCATACACAACCAGGGTTCATTACGTAAGGAAAAAAGTGAAAAATGTAATTTACTTCACCTTCCTTCGCACAAACAGGCTCAGACAAGATGCATAGCCATCAGCACTCTAGACAGCACTGGTTGTGGAAAATTAACCTGCCTAGCTTTCCCTGTGGCACCAAGTGCAAGTGTAGTGAGCACATGGTCAGAGCACAGGCAGCTAGAGTTCAAATCCAGCACACTACACTTTTTAGTAAGGGTATACCACTGTAATATTTCAGAAAACTTTGATTATAAAGGTAATACTACCTACCAAAAGCTAATTGACAGAAAGGTATCATTACTGCATAACATAACATATATTTGTAGCTATCATATGTATTATGTGTGTAACTGGTTTATCATAACAATGATGGTTATGCAATAAAAAAGTGCCATTTCTCATTTCTGATGGACATAATAGTTTACTGGCAATCATCTACAGCTCTCCCATAACCCAAATATAACTGTAAAACCGAATGTGTTGTGAGGTACGTATCATAACTCAAAACTCTATTACTAAAGTCATGCAAGTCTATCCATTTCCAGTATATTGTCAGATATTAGTCCTGCATCACAGCTGAGAATGCATAAACCAGAACCCTTTTAATGTCATACACATAGAGGCTTAATTGAAGCATAGCACTGCTCATTCTTTAAACTGTATATCTATAATGAACATGGTTAACCAACACTTTTATGGCAATGAGGAGTAATAACCTAAGTGGAAATATATGTATTCACTTTATATAGATTTGAATCCAACATTGTATGAATTACTTTAAACAGTGTGTAAGTCCACACAAAATATGTGCCAAGTCATCCCATTGATCCTTCCAAAGTCATGGCTTAAAAAACAGGTCATTTAGCATTTCAGTGTTGACCAGTGGACAAAGTGTGGCCAGGTATAGCAACGCACATGCCATGAATCAATGCCAAATATCACATCACCATAACTGTTTATAAACCCCCTTCCTCTTTGTTTAGCAATATTTCTCTTTGTTTACCATCAAGAAAATGTGGTTGGCATGCTTGTGTGTGTTTATGTACTCATAAAACACAATACCACAAATTGGCGGGAAACCATTGTAACTGTTGTTGGAGGACTTTGCAGATATGACAGGAGATGGGAAGGATGGTGACAAATTCAGGGCAGAAAGGTGGGGTGTGGAGTAGTCAAACTATTTGTTGCACATCCTTGTTAAGAAATACAGCCATAGGCTGCTGCAGTGGGGCTATACCAAGCCTCAGTACAAAGCTAGGGCTAGTCTGTAATGTGACTGGCATACCACATACAGGGGAGCAGTGTAGGCACCACTACTGTGAACTAATCTAGCAAGCAGGTACAACTCAACCAGTGATTGGATGAGTTTCGAAATGCTGATACCCTCCAGTTGTGTAAGTATACAGATCAAGCAAATTGAAATGATATGGAATGCTGTAGAAAGCCAAGGTATGCATAAGCTTTCATGTTTGTTCGTCTTTCATTCTCTATTTTACAGAGGAAATCTTGGCAAACAGGGAAACACATGCTGAGAGGATGGAGCAACTCAGATAGGCAAGCGGTATGTCTGCAGCACATCTGATCCTGACTGTACTAAACATAGTGTGATTCCATAGATCAGTATCAAGTTCAGCATGCATAGCTTACATGTAACATCAGGCATGCATATCTTACCTGTAACAGCAGGCACACATATCTTACCTGTAACAGCAGGCATGCATATCTTACCTGTAACAGCAGGCACTCATATCTTACCTGTAACAGCAGGCACGCATAGCTTACCTGTAACAGCAGGCATGCATATCTTACCTGTAACAGCAGGCACACATAGCTTACCTGTAACAGCAGGCACTCATATCTTACCTGTAACAGCAGGCACACCTAGTTTACCTGTAACAACAGACATGCATAGCTTACCTGTAACAGCAGGCATGCATAGCTTACCTGTAACAACAGGCATGTATAGCTTACCTGTAACAGCAGGCAAACATATCGTATCTGTAACAGCAGGCATGCATATCTAACCTGTAACAGCAGGCACTCATATCTTACCTGTAACAGCAGGCACACCTAGTTTACCTGTAACAACAGACATGCATAGCTTACCTGTAACAGCAGGCATGCATAGCTTACCTGTAACAACAGGCATGTATAGCTTACCTGAAACAGCAGGCATGCATATCTTACCTGTAACGGCAAATATGTGTGGCTTCTTTTGTAGCTCTTGGTAATTGCATTAGGCAAGTCTAAGAGTATATTCAGATTATGTGGCATCAATTACCACAAGTAATCTACAGATTCACATTCAGCAAGTATACTTTTTGCATTTGAAATGCAGCAATATTCATTTTAATGCCGTGTTGTTAAGTTAATCTGTAGTATCTTTAAAGGCATATATGAAATATGTGCATATTCCATGGATTACCTCTAACAATCCACAATCATTTTGGGAATATGAAAGCTCTATAACCCTATATTAAGAAAAGCATATTTATTGTAGTAAAGAATGAATGTGACATTGCAAGGTTCTCATATTCTATTTTCCATTTTTGTCTCGTTGTCTCACCACCCATTATCTCTCTCTCTCTCTCTTTTTTTTTTTTGTGGATTACCTGGAATCACATAATTTTCATGTCATACCCTTCTGCCAAGAAAGCAAATGCATTACATCACAGGGAGTTAGGGAAACTGCTGTAGCTTAACCTGACCCCTCCACTGGCTGACACACCAACACCCAGCACATCTGAGATGCAAGCTGCCTCCACAGCCACTGTATAACCTGGCTCATCCACATCAGGTAGCATTGCCTCAGCTGCTGGTATGGTGGTACCTTACAAAAGTATTGGTGGAGGCAGTGATTATGTCACCCACCAGAAGCTGCTAGGGATGGTGAGTAATCTTACAGAGACTGGCCTTGGTGCTTGCATCAGCTACCTAAAGAGGTTAGTCATTAAAATAGTAAAAAGACTCTGACATCAAACAGAATCTGACAGGGAACTAAGAAAACAGACAACGATGACAGTTCTGAGGTTGATGACTGGACTCTCACTGTTCCACAACTGACAGGCATGTGCCTCTGATGTCCCCTACCTTTCCCAGTCATGGTGTCCCTAACAACCTGTGTCCATCACATCCCTGTGTCTGTGCTGTTTGTCCTATTTGTCTGCACGTGCTCCTCACCTTCCCTACCTACCTGACCCTTACATTCGTATGTCCCTTCCTCAACATTCCTCTCTTTTTTGAAATCACAAAAATGGACATCCTTCTAACAAAAATAAACTGTCCTATACATAGCTCTCCACTTTGCATATGTGAATCTCAGCACACTTGATTTGGTCCAACTGGCTATGCCTGATCACCGCATTGTCATCACCCATCTGTGTTGTGGTGACAGTACAAATTCATCAAATTTTGTCTACATGTGCACATTACTGTGTTTATGGAGTGGATATTTATGATTTTGTTCCTAATTTCTTATTGCATATTCCTTTACTGCTTCCCCTTTGTTCTTCCTTCTTTTTTTACCTCCATTTCACCACTTTCCTATCTACTCCATCTTCACACATTTAATCTGGTCAAAAAATCGAATCCCATACAACACACATGGCCAGAAATGGCCCACAAAAAAAAGACTTTATTTTTTTCCTCTGCATTTGTGTGGAGTTTGGTATCATGCACCAATGCAGAGTGGATATGAATGGCTGCTCATGTCCTATGACAAACCCGGTGAGTTTTTGCCATCGGCCACACTAGTCTGGCTATCTCTGCTCGATACTGCTTAAACTAGCTGCACTAAAGGAACACAGCATTAAAGCAGAGTAAAGACACTACCTGAAAACAGTTACTCCGGCAGTTCTGTACACTGCTGCATATCACAAAATGCAACTTCCAATGTGCAGTTACTCTGGTAGTTCTGTACACTGCTGCATATCACAAAATGTAACTTCCAATGTGCAGTTACTCTGGCAGTTCTGTACACTGCTGCATATCACAAAATGTAACTTCCAATGTGGAGTGTTGACATAATTCAGTTGACTGAATTTTTATTTGCCCATAGCATCAAGGACTCAATTCCAGATGCATCTTATGCCATTTCTTATTGTGATGTTATATGTCGATTATATGTTTAATCACCCACATGTTAACATTGTCTACAGTTATGAGTTCTCATGGGTATATACTGGATACAGGCAAAAAAAAAATATTGACATTGGCATCCATTCCCACTACTATGACATATTTATTCAATCTTGTTCTGCTTGTCAAAAGCCTGTTGCCCTTCTCCTAACCCTTCTGTACCCCCATATCAGTCACTTCATGCTGCCCCCATGTCAGTCACTTCATGCTGCCCCCATGTCAGTCACTTCATGCTGCACAGCATGGCAGCTTAATAATGAGGACAGACCAGAAGCATGTCCATGAATGTTACATTAGAACACAGATTGTTATGTGTATGTCCATCCCTCCTTGTATGCACCCTTTCACTCATAACTCTCTTTACGGGTGTGTGCCCATTAGGTTGATGGATGTACAGGTCATATCATGATTCTGGCATACTGACATGACTCTGCTGATGGATAATTCAAACATGTTACCTTTATTTCAGTAAGGGATCATTGCTCCTGTAGTGTGCAAGGTTTCAAAATCTGTTTGCATGATGATGCATGAAATGTTGATCTAATATGGTTTTGAAATAGTCCTTACTATGATGAAGTATACAGCACACAGATTTGAAGTTATCCATCCCTGCACAAATGTCTGGCATATCTGCTGAGTCATACTAATCACGTCATAAGATGTACTACCCTCTGCCATTTGTAGCAAGCTGTGCACACAATTAACTTATGATGTACAGACAGGCCTGCAAAACAGCTACTAGTTGCAGAAGTCTGTTTGGCTAAGCATTACTGATACAATTTGGGGAAGACACATAGTTTATTGTAGTCACTGATAGTCACTTTTGCAGTCCTGATCACATATATTTAGCTAATGACATCATGATACCATTTGTGAAAACATTATATCCATTGGGACTTGAACTCTGACTCACTTGTACTCTAACGAGGAGCTCAATACTCTTACATATTGTGCCCGTGAGAAAACTAGGCCACAGGTGTATGTCCCACACTTGGTACCGTCCAGAATGCTGATATTCACACATCACCGCTGTGCCTGTTTGCATGAAGGAAGACACACTACTTTAAGTTTTCCACTGCTTTCCTTCTGCAGAGAACCACATTTGCTTGGTGCTTAATGGCACACAAATGGGCAAGGCAAGGTCAACAGTTATTTATGTAACAAAACTTTGTCCCCAACATTAAAAAGATTGACTACAGTATGCACATCATATTAGCTGCCAGCTGTGTCTCTCATAACATATCTTGCAAGCCTGATACATAAAACATTAACAACAAGCAGATGTACTTTGCAGTCAACCCCAATCAGGTCAGTTACTGTTTGTCCCTATTTTTGTACGGTTTGGCAGTGAGTACCAGTGGGCACTGATACTTCACAAATCAACATTGAATTCCTGAAATTCTAATCACACATGCACTAATACTTTGCAATCATTCATCCAAATCAGCTTCTAGGTGATGCACTATGTGCAGAGGTGTTTTGTATATCTAACTGTGGTTACTGGGCTGTAATCCTCTAATAGATGGAAATGCACTCATAAACACAACACGTTAGTGACATGTGCTTCACTAAACACATACTTTTTGATACTCATGTGTGCCCTGCAACAATTGCAAATGATATACCAGGACTATGGCCTTTGTCAAACAGACTCCAGAATTACAGAGCGTAATTGCATTGTTATATTTGACATGGGTTTATAGTGACAATGGACATTGGTCATACATGAACATGTCCCAATGATATTGTCATTAACTTGTATTAATGTCTACATACCTTCTTCGAATAAGGCACAACATTTCATCACTGCACCACTGTTGTTTCCAAAGTGTGTGTGTGTGTGTGTGTGTGTGTGTGTGTGTGTGTGTGTGTGTGTGTGTGTGTGATCTACAGAATATGCTGAAAAACAAGTACATATCTGTCTCACTTCTGCAATATGCATTCATGACAGTATCTTTCATCTAGGTTACCAGGATGTATTTATATGTACTATTGCAAACTGCACTCACACAATCACATCATAAGTCCTGGCTCTGCAAATAAGTCTCATAACAATATATGTTACCAGTGGCACTATGATGATATCATCCTCTGAAAAGTGCACTGTGACACTAATAACAGCAGAATTCTGTGGTGGCATGAGCATTAAGTACTGTGTTCTGTAGTTTGTGTAATTAGAAAAGTAGGTGTTCTAATCTCACAGCAGTCAACTTGTGTGTATGTGCACTCAGAAGAGCATTAGATTAGGTCCTGCTGCTATCACTCAAGTAGCTTCTAGGAGATACTTTTACCCTGCTTCATACCTCCATAGCAGTTTTATACAGCTCTCCCAACATCCTCTTCTCATTATACATTGATGATGTTATCATCTATAAAATGTAATGTGACCCTATTAAAACCAGACTTTTGCAGTGGTGCGAGTGATAAGTAGCTTGTGAAGTTAAATATTTAAAGGTTCTAATGTCACAACAGTCAACTTGTGTGTGTGTGTGTGTGTGTGTGTGTGTGTGTGTGTGTGTGTGTGTGTGTGTGTGTGTGTGTGTGTATGTGTGTGTGTGTAGTCAGAAAAACACGAGGTCAAGTTTTGCTGCCATTAGTCAAGTAGCATTCAGAGGATACTTTTACACTGTTACATGACTCCATAACAATTTCATACAGCCCTCCCAACATTTTCTTCTCAGCATACTCTGATGAAGTCATCCTCTAGAAAGTGCACTGTGAGGCTGATAATGTCAGACTGCTGCAGTGGCTCTAGTGTAGTACTGTGTTCTTTGGCATGTGTAATTAGACAGGTAGGGGTTCTAAGCTCTCAGCAGTCAACTTGAATGTGTGTGTGTTGCAGTCTGGTGACAATTTTACACTGGGATATGAATCTACATCTGTATCAAACAATCCTCAAACCATGTTCTTCTCTGATTTCATTGATGACAACCTAAGGTGCACTCTGAGACTGTTAAAATAGATAGAATTGTGGGGTGGCACTAGCCTTAAGTACTGTATTCTACAGTTTGTGTAATTAATAAGTAGAGATTCTGATCTCACAGCAATCAACATGAGTGTGTGTGTTCATAAAAGTGTCAGTTTGGATAAAATTTTACAGCAAAATGTGAGTCCACAGCCATGTTTGAACCTCCTCCCAACATCTTCTTCTTAGCACATATTGATGATGTCATCCCCTATAACGTGCACTCTGAAGCTGTCAAAATCAGACCTTTGTAGTGGTGCTAGTCTTACATTATACAGAATACAACTACTATACTTACACAGGTGTGGTGTTCAAATCTGACCTTCGTGGATGTGTGTGTTATTGATGACATATTATGGTTATTGGATGATGTTTTGAATCTCTTTTCATTTGACTCCCACTGTGGAGAAACTTTTAGATAGCCTTTCCCTATGTTTGCATAACATCCATTTCATAAACTCAAAGATGCATACACAGATTGTAAAGCAGAGACCCTCTATGACCCTGTGCAAGCTATCTACAGACAATCGGATGTGTGATTGCTAATTCTGTCATGTGGTGGTGGACATGTCAAATATGGACAGGTTCATAGGTTCATAGCTGTTTACGAGTCTAATGAATGGAAGTGCATTTTTAAGCCTAGCCATGCATCTCAAATCTCTGACAAGTTCTGGTACCCTTGATAAGTTCAGGTATGGGCTTGGAAGATGAAATATTTACAGGAGCCTGAGTTATGAATAATTTACATGTTGCCTGGGTCCATTAGAGATATAGGTTACTTAGGGCTCAAGTTTGTTCCAACGGTAGTCAGTAGACTACATGAACTGAAGACAGATATTTTCTGTTTTGGCAGGAAATTATATCTAAAGCATTTTTTTAGTAGGGAACAGGATGTACAAATGAATTCTAGCACTGATAGTTGCTGTTCTTCTGTTGCCACTTCATCTGATAGTTTTTATTCTTGTACTTCTGAAAATGATGTTAATGCTTATTTTAAATTTGATACAACAAAAGTACCTTCATGTAGTCAGTTTGTACCATGTGTTTTAAATACTGATGTCACTAACTTTGTTAAATTGACGAATCATGCTACAGAGGTAGCTTATGAGAAGTTTTTTAAAGATAAAAGGAATATCAACTATAACATGAAATATCAGGGCTGGCAAACTTTGTTGCCTTTGAGTAAACAGAATAATATTATTTTTAAGCCAGCTGATAAGGGCAATAAGTTAGTAGTGCTAAATGCTTCTGATTACTTGGATATGTGCATGGAGCATCTTAGTGATGCAAATATTTATGAAGTAGCCCAGTTAGAATGTTATAATGAAGCGATCATTTCTTATAAAAAACTTTTATAAAAGGGAAGTAGATTAGGTTACTTTAATTCGCAAGATGTGAAAAATAGGTTCAAAGTCGATAAATGTTCTATGGCATATTTTTATTGCCTGTCTAAAATACATAAAAAATCATCTAGTTTATCAGGAAGACCAATTGTTTCTGGTCGTACATATTTTTCACTCAATTTGGTTATCTTTTTGCATTACTATTTATTACCCTTTGATAAAAAGTTACCATCGTATATTACGGATGCATGTGATCTGCTGGATAAGTTAAGCAACATTAGCTGGAACAACAAAATGTATTGGGTTACAGATGATGCTAAAAGTTTGTGCACCAACATAAGTCATATATTTGGCTTGGAAGCAGTAAATTTTTTTCTGGGAGAATCACCAGCTACTGAATATATTGTGGAGCTCCTTTCATTTTCTTTGTATAATAATTTTTTTGAATTTAATAATACACTATATCGTCAAAAACAGGGTACAGCCATGGGGGCAGCTTTTGCCCCCATGTATGCTAATTTGGCAATGGGCCTGTTTGAAACTGAATACATATATAGACATCAATTTTTTCATAAGTATGTAGTTAAGTACTTTAGGTACGTGGACGACTTGATCTTTTTGGTAGAAGGTGGCACTACACTAGTTCATCAGTTTGTTTCGGATCTAAATTGTAATAGATTTTCTTTACAGTTTGATGGACTTAAAATTGGTACTATTATGCCCTTTCTGGACATTGTCTTAAACATCAAGGAAGGCAGTCATTTGATTTCCACGGTTAACAAGAAATCTGTAGGTGGTACTCAATATGTTCATGCCACTAGTGGGCATCCTCCACATACCATTAGTTCTTTGCCATTCGGTGAAATGTTGCGAATTTCTCGTTTATGCAACAATATAGAATCTTTTGATTTAGAACTTAAATCTCTTTATGACTCCTTTATATATAGAGGTTATAGTAACAATTTGCTGTCTGAATGTTATGACAGATTCTGTATAAAAAATGGCAAAAAAACTAAATCTTCATTTTTTGGTAATATTTACAATAATGACAAAGTGAGTGAACTAATGAAAGGGAACAGGAAAGTTTACATCTAGTTAGTACATATGGATGTTTTACACCAGAATTTAGGAAGATATTTACACAGTTTTGGGAATATTTTTGTTCCCTTAACAGTGTTCAGTCTTGGTTAAATGTTAACTTACAATTCTCCTATAGAAGGGGAAATAATATTAAAGATTTTTTAGTTAAAAGTAAATTCAGTTTTCCCCTTCCCAATATTTTTAAACAGTTGGGTAGCATTGGAACACATCAGTGTGGTAGATGCAAAGCATGTCAGTTTGTAATTGCATCTTTTCCATACATTAATAATATGTCTTTTAAAGTTCAGGAGAGCTTTTGTTGTAATTCAGAAGGTGTAATCTATGCACTTAGTTGTCCTTGTGGAAAATTTTATATTGGCGAAACAAAAAGGTTATTTAAAATAAGATTGCTTGAACATGTGAGGGATATTCATAATAAAAAATAGAGAGCCCAGTGGCTATGCATTTTTTAAATTTCCATAATAGTGATGCCAAAGGTTTAAAAGGCTGTGTATTAGAACAAATAAAATGTGGTAAATATGGGGACTCAAATATTAAACAACTGCTATACAAAGAAGCTGTATATATTCTTAAGTTTAAAACTTTGTGTCCTGAAAGTTTGAATGAAGATTTTGGAAAATGTTACTAAACTAATTAATTGTTTAATTGTTTTAAATAATAGGTTGATTGAGTTAATAGATTTATTGATAAATGTATATATAGAGATGCATTTGTATGTTTTTTGTACTCCTTGAAGGCTGTGGCCGAGACGTCAGAGATACAATAAATCGTGTGGTGGATATACTTGTTGTTTCTTTTTTCCTTGGTATTTTGCGGTTGTTCCTATATATAGGTTACAAACCACTGATGAATTTACTGTTCCGCATCCAGTTGTCCAAGTTACACTTGACTTGGGTTAGAGAGGATATGCTGTAGGTCCATTAATGTGGGGTCTGACAACATCCTGTATGCTAGGCATGGATCTCCCCGCAACAGCCTGTAGGAGACAGAATACAGGGATAGAGCCTTGAGGTGGTATGCATAGAACAATTTACTTACACCCTGTATTCTTTTAGTGAGGAACCTCTGTAGACTTTCCAGTTGTTGGATATGTCTGGCTAGGTACATTCCAGTGGGGGCATTTTACCCAGTCATAAGTCTGATGAATGCTGAATTCAATGGAATAGTGACTTCCTTGGGCCTATATGTCATATCTTTGTTTATAAATTGAGCAACATAGCATGATTTCCTCACTACTGTAGACAAGTGATGGTCAAAAGCAAGATTACTATGTGTGTCCCTAAGTCCCTGACTACTGCGTCAACTTTAAGGGATGTGTTGTCAATACGATAGTTACCAGGGGTGGATGACTTCCCAAAGGATAGTATTATGTGTTTATTGGCATTTAGTTTTCATTGATGGCTCTAACGCCAGTTGTTTGTCTGTGTCAACCCTTCCTGTAGAACTTTTGTGTCAGTGTGGGATTCAAAGATAGCTCCTAATTTGCAATCATCTGCAAATTTTGTCAGCCAGAGGTCATTGACATTGGCCTTGACTTAAGAGAAGTAAATGTCGAAAAGGAGCAGTCCAAGGACAGATCCCTGAGGGACTCCACTGGTGACTGGCCTGTTTGTAGAGCTGGTCTCCCCAGTTCTAACTTCCTGGATCCTGTCTGTGAGGCAGTTGGCTATCCACTGGGTGACTTATTGGTTTGTACCTAACCTCTTGAGTTTGTCAACAATGCCTGAGTGGCATATTGTGTCAAATGCCTTGGCCAGGTCAAGGTAGGCAGAGTGAACCATTTTACCCTCATCCATTCCTTGATGACTCCCACTCATCTTGTAGGATAAAGCAGACAAACATTCATGGGTTCTGTTCAAGCAGCTTTATTATGTACAAACACATCAGGATTGAGGCTTAGTAACCTTAACTTAGATAAACTTATAAACAAACTGGCTATCACACTCATACATATTCACTCTGTGGCTGCATTCAAAATGACACTGAAGCTAGCATGTGCTTGCTATTTATATGGATGTGCTGTCCTTAGAAAGTCTTCTTAAAGGCACAGCACACACACACACACACACACAGACACACACACACACACACACACACACACACACACACACACACACACACACACACACACACACACACACACACACGCACACACTATTCTACATCCTACCTCTTTGAGAAATGAGTTATGCATTATTGACAACATTAATTGATATGCAATTGGTCCAAAATAATTATTTGACTTGCAATTATCAGAACTAAATACATATAGATAATTATGTCCAGGTTGTTGTGTATTTCACACTAGGTCTGGAAATACGACCAAATCATGTGACATAAAAATTGTAATTATGTCTACAACTAGGACTGTCTCTGCTGAATGTTCAACTTCGGGGACATCAGGAACATCATCAGGAATGGAAGTAGGACTTAAGACAAGTTCTGCAACAGGAACATTGTTTGGGTGGCTCTTAGATCTAGTGTCTGCATCACAGGAACAATGCTGCGATATCGATTCTGATACACGAAGAAGATGTCTGTGATTCCTTCTGTATTCCACACTCAGATTTCACAAAGATTTCACAAAGTAGGATCTTGGCTCAGCATATATATCTGTTACTTGACCAATCTGGTCAAAACCTTTCACCATTTGTATCCCCACTGTCTCTCCTTCTTTCAACAGAAGAAGAAATCTGGTCAATTTATCATAGCTGTTCTTCTGGAAAGAACGCTTTCTGAATAGTTGGGTTTTGATAGCTCTGTTGTTTCTAGTTTTAGGCCTCAATAAACTAGAACTGATAGGCAAGATTGTTGTGGTTTGGCTAGATAGAAGTCTGTGAGCAGGCTAGCCAAGTATATCATCTTGAGGTATGTCCTGAGACTGAGTAAACTCAAAAAGACATTGTTATTATCATGCTTTGACTTCTCTAGTAATTGCTTTGCACTCTGTACTGCATGTTCAGCTAGTCCATTTGACTGTGGATATTCTGGACTACTTTTAACATGTACAAGTCCCATTCTTTTGCAAATTTCTGAAACAACTGACCGGTAAGTTGGGTACCATTGTAATGTAATACAATGTAATTGTAGTGATAACCCTAGGGGATGTTAGATTAGGTAGCAAATCAATCTCAAACCAGTTTGAATAGGAGTCTACCAACACTAAGTAATGCTGATTATTACACTCAAATATGTCAGTGGCTGCTGTTAACCAAGGCAGTTCAGGAACTTGACTCAGCTGAAGTGACTCTTTTTGCAAATGTGGTTTAGTACTATTGCATACTGAACAAGAAGAAAGTACTCTGTCAATGTCTTTTGTAAGAAAAGACCAAAATACTACGCCTCTCACCCTTCTTTTGGTAGAATCAGAATCTGGGTGACCACAATGCAAAATCTGGATATAGTCACATTGTAAGGAAGTAGAAACAACAGTTTTAGGACCTTTGAAACTAATGCCATCTTCCATCAACATCTCAACTTGCTAAGGAAAATAAGGTTGTAGTTCAGGCTGTACTCTAGATTGCTTTGACAGCCATCCATCATTGATGAAGTGGTTGGGCTTTTGCAAAACTGGATCAGTCTTTGTATCATCTCTCTCTTGCACTTCCGTGACATCACAATCAAAATTCTCTGTGTCAAACTGTTCTGTTGTATTTCTGAGTGATCTGGAAAATATATCAACCAAATAAAGAAGTATGCCTTTTGCACAGACCATTTTGAAGTTGTACTTTTGCAATTTGAGCATAATTCTTTGTAATCTTGCTGGAGTGGAATGCATAGGCTTCTTTAAAATAGTAACTAGAGGTTGATGATCATTTTCAAGCTGAATAGCTCGACCATAAATATAATCATGAAATTTCGAACATGCAAACACAATTGCCAAAAGTTCTTTCTCAATTTGAGGATACTGCATCTCGGTTTGGGTCAGAGTTCTAGTTGCATAGGCTACTGGTCTGTTCTGTTGAAGAATAACTGCACCAAGACCTAATTTTGAAGCATCACAGGAAACAGTGACTGGTTTATTGACATCATAGTATCTTAATGTAGGTGGGGTAGCAATTTTCTGCTTACGATCTTCAAATGCTCTCTGGTGCTGTTCTAACCTTGCAACATTTTTACATGTCAGCTCTCTCAAAGCTGCTTCAACTCACTGAAGTCTGGTATAAACCTTCCCAAATAGTTGACTATACCAAGAAAATGTTGTAGAGCCTGAACATTATCTGGTGCTGACATTTCAAGAATGGCTGCTTGTTGGATGGGTCTGGTCATAAACCAGTACTAGTAAATAAATGACCTACATATGCAACTTCTGATAGTCTGAATTTGTACTTCAGAGGATTGAGCTTCAAGTTCACTTCAAGTGCTCTGTCTAGAACTTTCCTGAGGTTTCTGTCATGTTCTGCTTCACCACTGCCTCTGAGCAATAAATCGTCTACTATTATGTTGCATGGATAACCTGAAAAATTTGCTGTATTGCATGCTGAAAGACTTCACTTGCAAAATTTATTCCAAATGGCATCCTGAGAAATCTGTATCTACCAAATGGAGTATTAAATGCAGTCAGTAATGAAGATTTGCAATCAAACATCAATTCCCAAAACGAACTCTTTGCATCCAAGACAGAAAAACAGTGGCATTTGGTATCAAGGCTGTGACTTCCTCGAATGTACGCATAGGATGATGAGGTCTCTTTAATGCTTTGTTCAAATCTCTTGGGTCAATGCAGATTCTGATTTTGTCTGAACCTTTTTTGTGAGCTGCTACCATGGATGGCACCCATTCAGTAGGTTCTGTAAGTGGACAATTCACACCTTGCTACATCATTTTATCCAGCTGAGCTTTGACTTTGCTCTGCATAGCTATCAGAACTCTTCTTGCTGGTCTGACCACTGGACTGACCTCAGGGTCAAACTTCACAGAATACACAACTGGAAGTTTGCTTAGCTTGTCGTCAAACACATCATCATATTCTGAGAAAATAGCATCAGTGAAACTGAAACTGGGACATGTGCTTATATGATGGAATTCTTTGGTAATGGAAAGTAGATTCATTTTCAGACTGTCCCTGAAACCCAATAATGACTGCACAGGTCTTTGGACTACATAGAATAGCAAGATATAACAGTTGCTAGTCAAATAACATGAAAGCACTATTGAGCCTTCGGTTTGAATTTCTTCACCTCCATAAGCAACAAGTTTCGCACAACTGGCCACTTTAAGTTGCTCACCAGCTCTCACGTTAGCAAATGTTTCTGCTGACATAACATTACACATTGAACCAGTGTTTACTTTGATCTCTGTGGGTTTACTATTGATCAGTACAGTACAAAATAGAGAGAGAAGAATAGATATTCACCTATACAATTATTTGAATCTAGTAACACCTAGGATACCAGTCTTTTTTGGCATCCCCAAAATCCACAAGAAGATCAACAATCCTCCTATGAGGCCTCTTGTGAATGGAAGGGATTCCATAACATCAGTATGTGCACAGTATTTAGACTATGAACTAAAGAAAATAATAAAGAAAGAAATTCACATTTATAAGGATTCATACCAGTGATTTCTTGGAACTAATAAAGTGATTTCATCCTCATTTGCGAGTTTGTTTTTAGTACACTATTGGAGTGTGTTTGGGGTCCAGTTTACAGCTATGTCGTTTCACTGTTTTTTTGTTTCTGTTTTTTTTTTTTTGGACAGTACAAAACACTTTATTCTTTGCCAATAAATCTACTGCATTCATCTTTTCACCAACTACTGATGGATCATCCACATAGAAAGTAGAGTTGCAGCTTTCTGCATGATCAACTTGCTTTTTCAAGTGACCCTTTATAAATGAGTGAGGTTTACTTGATTTGCAAAACTTTTTAAAATATTGTCATTTTTTTTACATTTGTGGCATTGTTGACCAAATGATAAGCACTTTTTTTCTTTTAGACTCATGATTGGCACCACAATTGCAGCAGTTAACAATAAAGCTTGACTTGGGTTTTGCTGACATACCCTTGCACTGCAATGAGCAAGTCAGTTTTACTAAACTAGTCTTAGAACTTGCTGGAAGGTTACAGGTTCTCCCTGGAAGACCCGCAGGGGCTGCACCTACCATGTGCTCAGGGGTGTTTCTGCTAGCCACATGCTGCATGCTGTCTACATTTGCTCTGGAGCCTGCTGAAACCATGCTGTTATCGCCTGCAAGCATATTTGTGCGCCTTTCTGTAACTTCATGGATTTGACAAATCTCAGTAGCTTTACTCAGCATTAAAGTACTGTCACAAAGCAAAATCTTTTTCACTGCAGCATTATTAATACCACATACAAGCCTGTCCTTTATTAACTCATCCTTTAAATCACCAACCCTACACATTTTAGCTTTGTTTCACAGATCAGTAATATAAGCTGCAAAAATTTCTCCTGGTCTTTGATCTGTTGTTTAAACAAATGTCTTTCTAATGTAACATTTGTCTAGGGGTTGCATGTTTCTCTGAATTTGCATTTCAAACACTCGGGGGTCCTCCTTGATTCAGCCTGTATAACAATATAATGGTTTTCCCCCTCTCCTTCATATACCGCTGGTGCATACACAAATGAACCCTCTCTTTCAATGGCTTCTGACCCTGCTAAGTTCAGCAAAATGAATGCCCTGGTGCATGCATCTTTGTCAGAATAAGCTGCTTATATGAAAATATCTGCACAAATGAACCCTCTCTTTCAATGGCTTCTGACCCTGCTAGGTTTAGCAAAAGGAATGTCTTGGTGCACGCATCTTTGTCAGAATAAGCTGCTTGTATGAAAATATCATACTCTTGCTCAGATATTCTCCAATTCTCTGCAATATTCTGATCAAATACAAATGAACCTGGTCTGCAAAATGCCTCTGCTGTATTAACATATACCAATGAAGGCTTTTGTAAATATGCACAAACACACACACACACACACACACACACACACACACACACACACACACACATGTACATATACCAGAAATGTATGCCAGTACTTGTAACTATGTCCAATAGCATAACAAGCCTCTGAATAACTGAACTTTGCAAAATAAGTCTCCTTGGCACAAGAATACTCTTGAAATCACTTTACTCTGAGAAATCACATCTTATCAGTTTAAGAAACATTTTAAAATAACTGTACTGTGGGTATAAACTGGGCAGAATAAGCTCAGAGTAAGAAACATTTTGAAGTAACTACACTTTGTGAGCACAATAAAGCACTTCCAAAATGGCTGTACTTTGCTAAGTAACTCTGCATAGTGCAAGAAAAACTCTATAGTGGAGGCACTTTGCGAATAGACACACCCAGCACAAGAAACTTTTTGAAATGGCTGTATTTTGACTGCACTTCACAAAATAGTTGCACTTTGCTCATAATATTTATTTATTTATTATTTTACATTTGTTGACCGGGCTAGTCTAGCTGGATATATTTCCATTTTCAGTAGAGGCCTGGGGAGAAAAGCTCCACGCAAATTTTAACAAGTAATCAAAAAACAAAACAAAACAAAAGAACCAACATCACAGAAGAGAAGATAAATAATAGTACCTAACAAAAATTGTTTACACATGAAAAGAAACACATTTCTAGGATAACAATATTAGCAGTAATAACATCAAATACAGGGGACAAAACAGAGAACAAATCGACTTATAAGGTTACATAGAACTTAAACTTTATAAAAAAGGAGAAAAAGAAACACTTTAGTGGGAGAGGAGGAAAGGAAGCAGTTTAAGAATAGTGAAGGTAAAGTTAAATGAAACAGATATGAGAGATTAAAGCAGGGGGAAAACAAAAAAATTTGGAAAGGAGATAGATTGAAACAAGACTCACTAAAAAAGAGAGAAAGAAAGTAGAGTAGTAGAAAAGCGCAGAAAGGGTAAAAGATTAGTCAGGTTTTGTACAGGAACAGAGCCAGTGACTTTGGAAGTAATCTTTGATTTTATGTTTAAAGAGAGGCAATGATGTGATAAGTGTTATAAATAAAGTGTAATAAACTCTTTCGAATAAATGCACAATAAATAAAACACACACTGTAAGTTCTTTTATACACTTTGAGATATTTCAAATAACTCTTGTTAATCCCTGAATAGCTTCATCCAATGCAAAACAGCAGTTTATGCCAAAACACAGTAATTTGCCAAAAAAAAAAACATGTAGTTGCCTTCCTTTATTTGTGCTTAATATGCCCCTTTTACCCTTTGTTATGTTCGTTTTGCCCATTATACTTTTCTTGTGCTTGGTTTACTCTAAGCATGCATGTTTTGCAATTCTGATGTACTTCCGAACCCCTTATGTGCTTTTCTGATAATCATTTTATCAAATATCTTAACTTCAAACATTTTTCTTAATTAATAAGCTTCTTGTGTCATTATTTGCTTAATAAACTTTTCTGTGCTATTCATTTGCTTAATAATGCAGTCTGTGCCCTTGTAATTCTCTGTTTTATCTTTTTAAATAAATAAAAATTTATGCAAATTTTCATTAGCTTTAGTTCATTTCTGGCTCTTTTTCTGCACTTGGTTCATTTAGTTCACTTTCACTGTTAACTATGTACCTCGTTGCTTTGAAAAGCAGTCTCTGGAATCCCGGTTCTGACACCATGTCACTTGTCTGGTCAGGATAAAATAGACAAACATTCATGGGTTCTGTTCAAGCAGCTTTGTTATGTGCAAACACATCAGGATTGAAGCTTAGTAACTTTAACTTAGATAAACTTATAAACTAACTAACTATCACACTCATACAAGTTCACTCTCGGCTGCACTCTCAAAATGGCACTGAAGCTCGCACGTGCTTGTTATTTATATGCACGTGCTGTCCTTGGAAATGCTTCTTAAAGATACAACACACAATATTTTACAGTGACCTTCTCAAAGAAGTCCACCAGGCTGAGTAGGCATGACCTGCCCTCGACAAAACTAAATTGGGTTGGGCCCAGTATCTGGAAGTTTACTATATCATTATTAATCATTTCCATAATAATTCTTTCCATGGCTTTGCATATAAGACCAGTGAAACATATGGGTCTGTAATTTCCATGGTCTGTAAATGGCCCACCTTTGTACAGAGGGATGACTGTTGCTGTTCTCCATTCATGAGACACAAAGCCTGGTTGGAGGCTACAATTAAATAGCAATTCTATAGGACCCAATAGAGCATTTTTTATGCTATTTATTAGGCATTTTCAGCTTTTGTCTGGGCCCATTGATGCAGTGTTCTTGGTCTTAGAGAGAGCATTAAGGGCTTATTCCTTAGTGATAGTGGGGGGGGTTATATTTGATAGTATTTCCTTGGGGAAGGTTGAGGGGGGGGGATAAAGTTGGACCTGAATTTGATGGCCTGTAGGTTTGCTATATCTTCTAAGTCAGTATACATGCCTTCATTTACAGTGAACTCTGCACACAATTATGTATTGCATTTGAGATTGCAGATATATGTAAAGAATGCCTTGTAGCTGTCCTTGGCCTAGGAGGCCAAATTTACTTCAAATATGGGTTTAGCAATCTTTATTTGTCCTCTGAGTTCTTTGCTTAGTTAAATGACAGTACTTTTATCCTACTGTGTGCTACACCTACTATTTATTTCCATGATTTTCTTCCTTCTGTTATACAGCCTACTGATTTTATGATTCCACCAGGATGTTGTGTTTTTTGAGTTAGTTCTGTACTTCTTCCTGATGGGTACAGCTGCCTACCTGCAGCTATTAACATGCTTGTGTAGGGTTTCTGTGAACAGGTCTGCATTGGTAGCAGTGTTCTGAGGGTTTATGGGGGTTTGAAATTTTGCCAGGTTATGATTTAATAGCTGGTAGTTAGCCTTAGAGTAGTTTCTGAATATTCCAGGGTTAGCTGGTGGTCCATACAGGTGTTATTTTTACTTCAAAAGAGACCATTTTGTGGTCTGACTTTACCAGGGAAGAAATTATACTAGGGAGTGGCCAGCACTCTTCCATATTAGTAATGACCAGATCCAGTATGATTGCACTGCTGATTGGTGTTCTGGCAATCTGGTCCAGGGAGACTGTGTTTACAAAATCCAGGAATCTCTGTGCCTGTACATTTGGTGTCATAAAGGATTCCCAGTTAATAGTGGAGCAATTAAAGTTGCCCATGAATATGGTATTAGGTTGGCTGGGGAGTGTTTCCAATACATTTAAATATACGATGTTGGTTTCCTGGCTCATAGAGGGTGACCTATAGCTTGCAAGGAAGTGGTATTGGATGTTGCTTATGGTGATTGTAACATGGAGTAGCTTAAGTTCATTTTCCTGTTTGACCAGCTTTGAGGTATATTTATTTTTAATGTAAATACCACCTTTAGTTCCCGTCTCTGTAGTAGCTGGTCTAAATGTGTGGAAGATATTATGACCGTGCACTGTCTGTGTGCTTTATACCATGTCTCAGTGACCACACAGACCTCAGCATTATCTAGGGTGAAGAAATCTTCTATGGAATGGAATTTTTTGTTTAGTCTCCTAGCATTGAGCAGTAATCCATTTAGGTTTTCTTGTTTTTGATTTGCTATGTCAGACATACTTTTAGTTTGGCATTGCCTAAAAAGACACTATGGGGAAAGGCAATGTTTTAGCTAATATTTGAAAGACTAGAGGGGAGAGGTGCAGAATATCCCTGGCAAAGCAGCATGGTTTGTTGATCATCTCCTCCCCTGCTGACAAATATTGCACCCCTTAGAATGACACCTTAAACTAAGCCAATTATTAAAGTCAGTCTACTTTTGTTTGTATTGTGCCATCATTCGTGGAAAAGGTAAAATGCTGCTTAATGCTAGGCTCATACCACCCTAGGATACATATTCCGAGTGCTCCACAATGTCTCTCTTCATACAGTCTAGTTAGGTGTATTTGAAGTCATTTACTCCCACATGGACTATGACAGTCATACTGGTACTTGTGGTTCAATGACCTGAATGTGTGTGTAATGTGATGAATCCCAGCCCCTGATAAGCAACTGATCATGACTTTCTCCATACTCAGTCTTGAGAGAAGGCATCAGTGTGTCTCACAATAGAGTTTCCAATGATCAGAATGTTGGATTGTGTGGGGGATTGCCTTATGGGCTTCGAAGTAGAGGCTCCATGTGATGTGACTGTATGTGTTGATGTAGGTGTTGTTTTGAAAGAGTGCATTTGGGGCTTTAAGGGTATTTGTTATGTGTACTTCATCTAGGAGGTCTTTGGGTTTAGGAAAGTTACATTTAAGTGCCTCAGCATATGTGAATCTATATGTCTGCTTTGAATTGTGTGTGATGGGTGCAGCCTGTGTACTTTTGACAACCTTAATGACAAAAGGAGTACTTTTATGTGAGAGCTTTGCCTACAGTGGCATTGTATAAATACATCTCTCACATACCATATCAGTTTGAGAATTAACTGGTTCTCAGTAAACATGAGGCAATTTCTACATTACCTCAGAATGCCCGTATCGACTAAGCTGTTAACAGAGATAGTGGGAAAGTTCATATCCATGGCAACAGACCCTTTTTATTGATTAGACAGTTGGCATGAGAATATAAGGTAATTTATTTATTCATTTACATCTGTTTACCAGAAAAGTCTGACTGGGCCAGAAACAGCGGAGGCCCGGGAAGATAAGCTCCACAGAAATATAAGCAAAATACAATAATTAGTACAATAGTACACATTTAATAAAATGGAAAATACACATCATCTAGTTAGTCTATACAAAGAAGTATTCTATACAGTTTTCTAGTAGATACAGGTTCAAAAAGAAAAACACACAAATATTTCAGTAAAATGACTGTGAGAAAAATAAAATTAGTGCTGTGTACATAGTAAACAATAGTCAACAACAAATGAGTAATGCCAGGAGTATCTGGTTACAGCTTTGGAGACAGTTCTTGTCACCACAAACTAGTTGTCCTATGTGCAACTAGGTATTGGTGACATTTCAATTGTGTTTTTACAGACAAAATGTTATCCAAGGTGTCTATGTCTATACAGGGCACTGCCAAACACTTGGGGGAAACTAGTAAGTAGACCCTGAAAATTTAAGGATGAGGTATTTAGGCAGATATTTTGAAGTTAGAAACAAATCAAGCAGTACTTACTGAAAACAAAGAAATTGTGAAGAATGATGGGGACAAGGGGAGTCACATGAATAGCTACTACCTGGCTACTACTAGTGCTGGTCTCACCATAGCTTCCCTTTGTTGGGATACAGTGCTCCTTTGCTTCTTCTCTCACCAAAATTAGCGCCAATCCCAAGATGAGAAGCAGGTCACTGCCTGTTTGGTGATCCACAGTCTTGTCCCAGATAATGTAATGGTCTGCAGGCTTGCTGTAGCCTCTTCCTGGCAGATGCCTTGAATAACAACCAGACCGATCTTGAATGTCAAGCACAGACCCTCACTGCCCAACCAGTAACAGTCATGAATCAATGCACTTTACTCCTTCTCTTACAAAAAGTAGAATAGAAGCAGAAATTCCAAGCGGTCACCTATGAAGCAGTTATTAGGCTTTTTGGTGATCATCAGTCTCCAGAAAATAATGTCCCTGTGCTCCTCTCACAAGGAGAAAACAGAAGTACTAATACCAAGATGACTACTGACAGGCAGAATGTGGGCTATCCAATAATTAGTGGTTTTGCAATAGTTGTTGCAGATTTTAAAGGTAAGATGGAAAAAAATAGGTTAATATTCTAAACACTGCAGTTTGTACTAAGTGGTTAGATATGAAAGAGTGGATAACTTAAGGTGTAGCTATCTAAGTGGAGAGCCACTCATTTTAAAAGAGCAAGATAGATTGAAAGGGGGTGTTTGTATTCTGGTTCTATGGAATACAGTGGCATAACCAATACATTTAAATAGTTGAAGGGGAATAATTTCACCAAATGATAATTCTGTGCTTAGTCACAACAGCCAATGAAAGGGGGAGAGAAGGAGATATGTGGTCAGACAGGGGCAGTTTGTATTAAATCAAACACATACATACATACGCACATACCCCTGCTATCTTCCATTACATAAGTATAGCAATTTGGAATTAAATTGTATAATAATGACTAGGATTTTATGTGCTCTTGACTGTTAACATAGTAATGTTCTATGATGCTCTGAACATTGCACATATCATTGTTGTTGTCATTCACATGTGCTGTGTTGAGGTCTGTATGTTCTGTAGCCCTACAACAAAGTATTGTGATTTGCGCTACTATATTGGTAGCTGTTGCTGCCATTTGGTTACATGCTTCTTCCATAATGGCTATAGTAATATGCCTCGTGAAGACTGGGGACATGGGATAATGGTATGTATATTGTTGCCTTAATAAAGCATGTGCTCTTGTAGTGCAGTGAATCAACATTTTACACAGTTGTCATACAACCATCACAGTGACAGCTCCAGTATGGCACAGGCATGTTTATATCTAGCATTTTGAAATTGCATCTGACAAACAGCAACATTACGTCATACAGATTACATGGGCACATATGCCTGGGTTCATCCACATGTTGTAATACTGTTATATACAGCAACATATGACATGTTGATATTCACTTGTAACCTTGGAAAATTCATTCAATCTACCACTGTGCTGCTATTCACAAGGATTATACAGGTGTTCCCAGCAGCACTGTGTGACTGTCAGCATTTGTGTCATTAACTGTTCTGAACCACATCCACCTCAGTTGTCATGTGTCCATATATGGTGTCAGGGCCCTCACACACATTTCCACCGATAAACATATAGACATATGATGTACAACTGATGTAATGATATGAAATAGGTAGAGTTGTATGACTGTGTTAACAGTTCCACTGTGTCACATGTGATTCAGACCCAAGGTTTTACTTGGATGTGATGTACAGCCTGAAGCCCAGTTGTGGCATACATACAGCTGCACTGGCAATATATGTCAGGATTTCATGGCAGTATAACATTTTCACTGGTAATGTCAGGGGAACAGTGATCATGTGGCACATGTGCTGACTTTTGACATGTACTTATAGTGGGTGCTCCATGTATTGTTTTCTGTGTGTATAATATCACAGTGACAGTCTCCTCATTCATTGAAGCTAGACTTTGCACTGCTGTACTTTCTGTGCACACGGGCATAGTTGATGCATTGCCATCAGTCTCACATACTAACATTCATTATAACAGCTCACTTCTTAATTTACACATCTATTGCAGATGCTTCAGGCAAGATCCATTGCTATTACATATGGCAGATGTATGCAATACACAGCTGTGTCTAGGGAATCGACTGATAATAGTGTGTTGTTTGTGTGCGTTGTTATCCATATGGCTGATACCTATGTCAGCCAAGGATGCCTTAGTCAAGTGTATCACATCTGGCACAGTGAGCTCCCACACATCTTCTCAGCCATGCAGAACATTTCCTTAAGATTTTATTTTATTTTTATTTATTGAACATTTGTTAATTGGGAAAGTCCTTCTTGGAGCGAAGCCAATTTTCAGCAGAGGCCAGAGGAGAAATGCCCCAGATGTATGTCTTTGTAACGTGGGAGGAAACCGGATCACCCAGAGGAAACCCACATGAACACAGGGAAGACTTGCAGACTCCACACAGAAGGCACCCCAGCCAAGAATCATACTTTAGAACCTCTTGCTGTGAGGCAACAACGCTACCGCTGCACCAATGTGTCATCCATAGAATATATACCCATTAAGATTTTACAATGCAGAGTCCCCTTAGGGTGTTCTATTATTATGCTTGTGTGATAAGTCTTTCTGTGTTGCACCCAGTAAATACCAGCTCAGAGACAACATTGATGGCATGGGTTTGAATCTTGCAGGTGTGGATTTTGGCTTATGTGTCAGGCAAACCTGTCAATAGGCCAGGATTGCCCCTGATTTCAACTCTAGGTTTAACACTGCCGCTTTTAACCTCTTCAAAAAGTAGTCATTTTTGAGGAAAGGGTAGTGAATTCCCTTTATAGAATACTGACTATTATTGCAGTTGTATACATCTCTTTTTTCAGAACAGGTATAATAAAATACCTTCACATATTCTGTCAATGCTGCAGATTAATGGTCATATTAATCTAAAAGTGTCCATGATTGTGCCTGCTTTGGTCTACATTTGTCCAGGAGTCTGTTGCTATGTCCGTGATTGGTTGAGAGATATACTGACATGCCAGACATATTCAAGCAAGTTATTTTGTAGCTCATCAGTGTATGCACATACGTACTACTGGAAATACCTTCCATGCTACATACCCTTTCCAGTGAAGATGTCAGTGATGGCTACATCACAACCATTCCCCTCAACTGATATGTGACCTTGTGTGACCATCCCATGTATACTGTCGTGTGTGATGATATAATAATCTTGCTCAGGAGTATATGTACCTTGCTGTCTGCATATGTGCTTACTGTTATGGCATTAAAGTACACATACGATGACATATTCTATCTGGGGTACATATTTTACATGCCCTCTTCCACTCTCTTCATTCCTGTCATTCATTTCGGGGCCCATTTTCATTAGCCCACTTTCCCTGCCTACTGGCTCTGTGCAAAGCATACACAGAGTTTATTAAATTTCTGGGATTTATCTTAAAATCATGGTTTCTCTAAAAAAAAAAAAAAACACTGGATCATCAGGAGCAAGCCCTATGAGTCTAACAAACTGACTCTTCATTGACATTGCATTTTGTACTACATGGGTGACTGCTACTAAAATGGAGGTATGAGTTACTGAAGATGTGTTTACCATATATTTTTGAATCAAAACTTCCCATTACTAGATTTTTAGAAACCAAAACATCCAGAAAATTAATTTGATATAATGAAGATTCACATATAAACCTTAAAAACATCTATACTATTTTTTTAAATAGATAAAAAAGCTTTCCAACATATTTATATCACGCATACAATAAACAAATCATAATATTTCAGGTATAAACTAACATGATGAAAATAGTCACAATTAAAAGCAGACTCCCTTCCAAATTTCTTCTTATTCTTCTTCTTCTGGCTTTTCATAGGTTCATAGGTTGGTACTAGGCTATCAGCGCTAGGGCTTATACAAGCCTAGCCATAACAATTCCCTGGCTATTTCTTCCCACACTATTTACTTTCCTGGGCCCCTGTCTAGCAGGGTGACTGATGTGATCCCCGGGGTGAATTTCCTTTCTCCCATCCAATTGTCAAGGTTCCTTTTGAAGAGGGCCAAAGAGGCACTCTGCTTGACATGTATGGGCAATCTATTCCAGAGTCTGGGGAGTCTCTGGGTCAGGAACCTATCCCTCCACCATGTTTTGTTTATTGTGATGACAAGGTTTAGATCCCTGGAGCATGTGGCTATGAGAGATTGGGCTTTCTTTAAGTGTAGCATGTCCAACAGCTCTGGGTTTGACATGGTCTTGTATGTTAAACAGAGATCGCCTCTGAGTAGATGATATGTGACAGAGTCTAGCTGGAGTTTTTTAAGGCGATCAGCGTACATTAGGGGTTGCCACAGCGGATCACCTGTCTGCTCATGATTGGCAGTAGAGTTTTACAGTGTTGAGTTGCCAGCCCTGCACCCAACCTTCCACAGAAGGCACACACACATGCACGCACTCACACCTACAGCCAATTTAGAGTGTCCAATCCACCTACAGCATGTCTTTGGAATGTGGGAGGAAAACAGAGCACCTGGAGAAAACCCACGTGACCACAAGGAGGACATGCAGACTCCGCACAGAAGGCACCCCAGCTGAGGATCGAACCGGGGAACCTCTTGCTGTGAGGTGGCAGTGCTAACCACTGCACCACCGCGGCCGCCCTCCCTTCCAAATTTATATAGTATCAAATTCCCAAAATTAAGGAATGCAGCAGTCTGCATAGCAACCCCCAAACTTTGTTTAAAAAATCTCTCCTCAAGCATTTAAAAATGCTTTTTTTTTAACATAATGTCAGTACATTCACAAACGTATCAATTTGGAGAAAGCAATTTTGATACTAATAAAATATTTCTGAACCTATGTATTCCCCTGTTTTGGGAGATCACTTTACATAATCTCTGTTGTTAGTTGTATTCAAGACTACATTAGAAATAAATGTTTTTGCATGGGCAATAAATCTAAAAAAAAATGCTAGGAATGCTTGAGTACTTGTGCTAATAAAAACAGGATTCTTTTGAACATATAATCAAAATAAATGCATAAAGATTCCATTTTACTTGGCCAAAATAATTGGTCTTAGTTGGGAATCCCTTTGATTTTTGTGACGTTTGGTATCCTGGAAATGCTTGGAATACTTTGTATCTTCATACTCAGAAACGAAATCTGCTGATTGATCAATAAATTAATATTTTATATTATATGCTGATTTCATTCTTCATTATACAACACATTTAACATTGGTTTAGAATATAGTAGAGAATCCATAATAAACATCCCTTCTACCTTTATCTGGTTTTATAATATGAAATAATAAATCTTGTGAAAATCTCTGCAATAATTTGTATTTAGTAGTTATACGAATGTAAATCAACTCATTTCTCTTTTGTCATAATTATCAAATATCATAACAAATGTTTTCTAAAAGAAGATAAGAATGAGTGATAATGGGGGATTAAAGACATTGTAACACTGTAATATGTGAATATGAGTATTATTAGCAAAACTCAAAGATAAATTCAGCTTTCTGACAAACAGTTTAAATTCTAATAACACTTTAACTGTATTTGCTGTGTGGGCTGTGAAAAAATGAAACCCTTTTGAAATAGATGTGTACATCAGTAATATTAATGTTACTATAATTGTAAATGTCTACTTTACAGTTCAAACCACCTACTTTACCAGTTAAGCGGTTCATTGCATCATTAGCATAAAAAGAAAAATTGTCCGGTTGTACACATTCTTGGGACAATACCTGTTCCTCCTGAGATATGTATTTCCAGCTGTAGTGTTTCCAATGGGAATGTAACCCACCTCCCTTTTCATTTCACTATAGGGACTGGCTCTGTTTGCCTATATTTTCTGACCTCTGTTGAAAAGAATTCTCTGAAAACTTGTTGTTGTCCCTAGCAAGAGTTTCACTAAAATTATCAAGTACATTAAAAGGTTTTCCCTGCTGCATGTTGATGTAATTATGGACCTAATTCACTGTATTTTCCCCATAGTTTTTGAAGTGGTCAAATGTTCTCGTGCCCTGGAAAGGTGTGCAAATTGTATTGTCAACGTGCTCATTTTTATCCCTAGCCATTTTTTTTAATTTTACACATTTTTTTTAAATTGGATACTTTAACTTCTAACTTGAAGAAGCATTGTAATACTCATCCTTCCATATAAGAAAAAAAACAAATTCTCCATTATAAATTTATTGATACTAGTAGACATGTTTTTGAAGATTATTAAATATCTGTCATGTTTGATTAATGTCCACTTGTAGAGATTTAAATATGAACAAATTTTTTTCAGTTTATCTAGTTGTTTCTCTAAGGTAAGCCCTTAAGAGTTGGGAGACATGAATTAATGGTTTGGGACAGTCCTCAACACAGTTTGTACATTCCAATTTTGTGCATCCTACGAGTTGCTCATGACATTAGACGATCAGATGCCTACAGAATGGATTGCTTCTGCACAGGTCTTCTTCCATGGATCTTCTTTGATGGGTATATTAGTGTTTACCTTAATAGACCTATTAAGGATAACATTAGGAAACATGCATATGTAAATATAAATTGTATATGCATATGTAAATTGTTCAATCAAATAGGCAGTCTTTCATTAACATAGATGCTACTACCTTGCATGGTGTAACCTGATCCATCCATGTACAGGTCTTGTGAAGACATAGGGCTGAAGTACACCAAACCATAAAGCAAGTAAAAACCATGGTGTATACACAGTCTGTCACAACATATTTTAAATAAGGTCTATTAAGTATTTTCTTCTGATATTGGCACAGATTTCCACAAATTTCCTCCAGCATTTGTTATGCAAAAACTACTGAAAGTTATTCAAACATTTTTTTTATTAAAGTGTTAAAAGTAAGAATTGTCTCCAGCTAATCACAATGATCAGTTATACTGATCAGGTAATTGATGCCATGGTTGTTTTGGTTATTGCAGGCATAGCACATCACAATTTTATTTAAATTAGCATAAAAATCCAAGCTAACGACATTAACTACACAACTTGTAAAACAATTGGTGAAACAATAATTTCTAATATTGTCTGAAAGAAGAACAAGCAAAACTACTGTTAACATTTGCAGTATGTAAACCTAATCGACAGTTAAATTGTCTGCATTCGTAATTCCATGTAGAAAACAAATCAAATATTGAAAACTTGTTGACAGCTTGTATACCTGCTTAATAGTGCCCTTCTCCTTTTGTTGTCTTAAGAACACAATACTATGAAACCTGTTACTAGAATTAATCACTTAGGGAACAAACTGCAATCTAGATCAACTAGCGTTCGAGTGTCAAAGCAAACAATCAACTCTCTGTAAAAATAAAGATTTGCTAGGACTTATTTTCTAGTTAGCTTCCAGTGCTTATAGACTGAACAGTAAATCTGTGCAATTGTATGTTCTCAGTAGTTTCAGTCTAGTTAAATTCCTTTAAACCCAGATGCACTTTCCTTCCAGAAGCTTAAGAAAAGACATATAAAATGCAATTTGTTTTTTTCATCTCAAGTTATCCTCACACCACCTCTTGTACATAAGGCGCTACATTAAATGCACCTGGCTGGATTACAGGTCAGCCACCGATACTTTGTGTCCTTTTGGGTGTCCGTCAAATGCAAATTGTGCCAGCAAGCTTACCAGGTCCATAGTAGTCCATCTTGACCTGAATTCTAGATACACAGCATACATCTGACCAGTCCAATAGAAGGTAATTGCAGCTGCTCCTTCCTCTTTATTTGCTGTTCCTTCCTGCTCATCTCCAGATAATGCTCGGTTGCATGTACTCATAACCTCTTTATATGGTGTCCCACTTTAATAATGTTTGGTTGCATGTACTCATAACCTCTTTATATGGTGTCCCACTTTAATAATGTTTGGTTGCATGTACTCATAACCTCTTTATATGGTGTCCCACTTTAATAATGCTTGGTTGCATGTACTCATAACCTCTTTATATGGTGTCCCACTTTAATAATGTTTGGTTGCATGTACTCATAACCTCTTTATATGGTGTCCCACTTTAATAATGTTTGGTTGCATGTACTCATAACCTCTTTATATGGTGTCCCACTTTAATAATGTTTGGTTGCATGTACTCATAACCTCTTTATATGGTGTCCCACTTTAATAATGTTTGGTTGCATGTACTCATAACCTCTTTATATGGTGTCCCACTTTAATAATGTTTGGTTGCGTGTACTCATAACCTCTTTATATGGTGTCCCACTTTAATAATGTTTGGTTGCATGTAGTCATAACCTCTTTATATGGTATCCCACTTTAATAATGTTTGGTTGTGTGTACTCATAACCTCTTTATATGGTATCCCACTTTAATAATGTTTGGTTGCATGTACTCATAACCTCTTTATATGGTGTCCCACTTTAATAATGTTTGGTTGCGTGCACTCATAATCTCTTTATATGATGTCCCACTTTAATAATGTTTGGTTGCATGTACTCATAATCTCTTTATATGGTCTCCCACTTTCTTCTCTGAAGCATGTCTCTTCTTTTGCTTCTTCCATTTCTTCTGCTGGTTTTTCCTTTATAAATCTGTGACTGGTTCAGTCTGTAGCAATATAAAGTATTAAGAATAAGTCCAATACATACAATGCAAAGGTAAAACAAATATGGAAATCTCACCAACCACATGTGGACTGTGTAGCTTTTAATGCCGTGCCGCAGACTGCCTAAATGAGCTGAAACATTACATTCAGTGCATATTCTGTCTTGCTGAGTACAACTGTGACATGCTGACCTACATTAATATAGCAACAAAATCTACTGGCAGCCTAGTGTTATGTACTGTCTACAAAGGGTCATGTAAGTCGATGCCCAAATATCACATTTATGGTGCTCTGAATCATGGACCCAGCCACTTCTATACACAAGCCTTCATATTTTCTAATGTTCCTAGGCAGGCAACTGATCTCCCTACAGCTGATCTGGTGAAGAAAGGTCTGCACCACTCTGCACAAGACATTAGCTGTAGTTCCTTTTATTAATTTTCTACTCATCTAATGTGGACAGAATCAAAATTGCTACAACTCCCAAACAAATCATATAGTTACAAAAATAAAAAATAAAGCAAATGCAAATTTAGGGTTAAATGAAGTCTTCAAAACTTCAAAAACTTCTAAAATAGTGCTTGAGGGTTTTACTCAGCAAACAACTCAAAACACTGTAAAAGTATTAATGGAATTAGATTATAAATCTCACAGAGCATTTTCAAAAAAAATCTTTCCATGAAGCACCTGCAAGACTTTTTTTTAATTTTTTATTTTATTTGCAGTTGGTTAACCAGGATAGTCCAATGGGCCAAAATAACCCGTTTTCAATGGAGTCCTGGGGAGAAAAGCTCCAAACACAGATTACACAAAGATTACAGTGATTTACATTTTAACAATTTCTGGTTAAAATTCAGAACAAAAAATACTGAGGTTACAATCAAAAATATATATATTTTTTTTTTAGAAGGAGAACATTGCTCTAGTAGGATTAAAAATAAGTAGTTAGATGCAATAGGCTTAGAATTTACTAGATGCAAATAAGAAGTTGTTTACTAGACGCAAATATGAATTTGCTATCTGGAATTTAAGAGATGGAAGACTGTAGGAGGTGGTGAATAGGTTATGAGGGGTGGGAGCAGGAGCATTCCCATGTGGATGTTAGGTGGGAGTGGAGTGATTTTTTAAAGGACGGGAGGCTAGTGATGATACGAATGGAGGGAGGGAGGGAGTTCCATAGGCGTGCTAGGGAAAAGGACAGGAGGTTTTGTCCTGGGGGGCAAAGGGGTCTGTAGACTTCTATTAGGTTTTGACTGGTAGATCTGAGATGTCTTTGTGTGTGGTACATTTTAAAGGTAGTGGAGAGGGAGAGACAGAGGGATGGCCAGAAAATGAGTTTGTGTGCATAGGTGAGCTGAGTGTAGGAGAGGTAGTTGGGAAGCTCTAGCCAGTTTAGTTTGTGGAGAGGTGCACAGTGATGGGTTGATGATTTGTTGCTAGTGGCAAATCTGGCTATTTTATAATAGCAAGAGGACAGTTTTGTTTTGAGAGATGATTGTAGGTTTGTTAAAAGAGGGGCATCATAAAGAAGGGAGGGTAAGAGAATGTAGTAAAGAGAGTGAGCTTAGTAGCTGAAGTGAGGTATCGATTGTGTCTGTAGAGCATGCCAAGTTTTTGGTGGGGTTTTTTTATGTTTAGTAGTAGATGGGAATCAAATTTAAGCTTGTCATCGATTTGGACTCCTGGTAGTTTGGTTTCAGTTACCAGTTCAAGATGTGTATTATTTTGGCAGGTGATGGAGAATAGTTTTCTATCAAAGGTATTGGTTTTAGGGGGGGTAAATATCATAAGTTTTGTTTTAGCTGCATTGAGTGCTAGATGGTTGTCTTTCATCCACTGTTCTGTGGTAGAGAAGGCATCTTGAGTCAGCTTTAAGAGAATCAGGATGGATGAGGCAGCACAGATGATTGTAGAATCATCTGCATATTGAATAATGTTAGCATAAGGGACTGAGCAGAAAAAATCATTAATGAATATATGGAAGAGGAGGGGGCCTAATATAGAACCCTGTGGGACACCTGTGGGGGTGTTGAGGAAGGAGGAGGTGGCTTTTTTTCCACTTGACAGCTTGTTGCCTGTTGGAGAATATCAAAGGGAAAGGTATGATGTGCGTGTTCAATATGCACTTGGCAAATTAATGCACATGGCTGATAGTCAGACAACAGCATAACTTCAAGAGAGCAAGGTAGAGCATAACTTCAAGAGAGCAAGGTAGATTTGTTTGAAAAAGATCTAGAGCTTTGTTTAAACAGATCTAGAGGTCTTTGGATTGTTTACCAATTGCTTGAGTACTGTGAGAAGCTGGAAGAGTTAAACCTGTTTCACCATAAAAGGCCTCTGTATGGCCTCTATATCTTAATACTGTCACATAGTCTGTGATATGATTATGCAAGGGTGAACAAATAGGCTAGTATTCTCAGTCATTATGTGAATGCGTTTCATCTATCCTTGCTGTCCGCAAATGAGCGTAGCTAACCCACACTTCATAGAGGCCATTTACATTAACCTTGTATGGCCAAGAATAAGCCTAAGTTAGTTAACTCATAATGAGATGTGAATGACAAATGATATAACTAAGTGTATGCTAATCAAGCCTACTTGTGATTCATATTTAAATTTACATACTGTCTGCACATTTGCTGTAAAAAAATAACTGTGTCTATTGCATCCATGTTTCAATTCATAATTTATGTTAGCTGTTTCTCTTGCTGATTCATAAAATGCCACACTCATACACAAAAAATGCTGCATATAATCATCAGTCAAATAAAACCTGTCACACTGCAAAAAACATCATGTGACATAAACCCCATTATTATGTAAGCATGCAGAGAGCAGCCGAATCATGTTGTGCTGAAGTAATTTTTGCACAATAATAAATACAATGACAATACAAATTCATCCCTTCATTTGCCTCTGCCACATTCTTGTAATCATAATATTGTCAGTGACACTCAGGAATCTCCCAGTAAAGACACATATCCTGCCAACAAAACAGCCTTGTCATTTCAGTACTTCAATCACTGCATTTCTACCATGTATGCACAATCGCTAAAAGGCACCAAAGTAAAGGATTTTCTCAGTGATCACAAATAATTTCCACTACTGCTGTAATTAATTCCCATTACAAATGTTACCCCCGTCATATGAATGAAATGAACTCAATAATCTTACTTTACTTTCTACTGTTCTTAGTAAGTTGCAATATTTGTAACAAGTTGTCTTACTTTAAAATGTCTTTGGTGTCTTAATTAATTTGTCACTTAACTCAAGTAATCCAAAACTAATATTTTGCTATTAAACTTTCTCATGTAAATTTGGAGTACATTATGCATTTTGTATGCATATGAGGCCCTTTTATGCTTATCTCTATGAACCACATTGATAAACAAATGTGCACAGCATCTTATCCATGTAATTGCTCTCCCTGCTTCACTTCACTTAAAGCGTATCTTCAGGTACTTACAATTTTAGCTTAAATAGGTATGTTTATGAACACACCTGAGCAATTATGAATGACATCCACTCGTTATATTTGCATACCAATGCAGTGCCACTCTTTGCAGATTACCACTGTGTACATCCAGAGCCTAAAAAGATGAATTCTGCCCATAATGCTAAATCACTTCATCTAATTATCTGTGCCTTATTTTCCTTCAGAGATTAGCTTTTTTGCAATCAAGGATTATTATTTAAATGTGACAGAATACGTGTTCCTACTCAGCTGCATGAAAGGAACATAAATGGAATTCAAAAGTGACACTTATGCATGAACATTTGTAATGAAAGGACTTGTAATTTCCTGTACTGGCTTAACATGTCTTAACAAATAGCACAAAATATGAAGCATGCAGTATGTTCAAACCTGTCTACCACACATAGTATAAGATAACAGGTGTCCTGAGTAGTATATGAACTATTAAAAGTAAATATACTGTCTGTATAGACACACGATGGGTGGTAGGAATAGTTATTAACCCATATGAAGCCTTGCTTCAGATGGCCTGGGTAGGTAGGCTCACAAGACACACAATACTCATTGACATCATCACCCTTAAAGACATACATCACACATCTATTATATCACATAATTTTACATTAAAAACTATATATTCTAATTGAATTCCATATGTTAATATATTACTCTATGACAGTAGCAGGTGTGTTGTGAAATGCACAGAATGGAGATGATAATGAACCATAACATGCTTCATTTCTGTAAAATGACATATATGATATTTTGATACAACAAAGTGTAAGAATAATGAGTTGTTTTTAATCACTTTCTGAAACCACAAATATTTACATATAGATGTTTGGTTAAAGCTTGCTTTCTTTAGCAGGTTGAATATTTTGAAAACTCATGTTAGCATAGGTAGTATTAGGGTTAATTACGGTCACTCACCACTGTAGGTAATGGCCATGGTGCATATCTTCCCTTCTCAATATTTTCTCTTTCATAAGGTGGTACTCACCACCTTCGTAGTAGAACAGCTGAAAAAAAATCTTCCTAGACTTGTCTCACAAACAACTGATTAGTTCCTGGACTGAATGTTTAGACAAATATTCCTGTTTTCCTGTATACTTAAGGTCCTTATACTAGATATAATCTTGGAAATTCTATAGGCATTTAGGTTATGTCATCAATTTGAATGGCAGCAGAACTTGAGAGTTACGCAAAGAGAGTGAGTTAACTGAAAGAAAAATACATAAGTGCCACAAGGGGAAAATTAAAAAAAACAAGGGCTTAAGAAAGTAGATATCTGCAAAATGTAAGAGGGGAGCTTCTGCAAGGAGATCAGAAAAAGATGATGAACCATTACAGCAAAGTAGCAAAAAAACTAAACCTCAAGGCTTTATAGCTGGAATGAAAATAGATGAACAATTCAGTGGAAGCGAACCTGCTGAAGCATGAGCAAACAATGAAGTAACTGAAAATTTAAATGAACATACAATGGTGATACAAGGCATTATTTTGGAGAATGAGGAGCTGAATGCATGTTCAAAACCCATGGAGGTATGACCAGAGGGTTTAGAACACAAAGCAGCAGATGCAGAGGACAGACCCAGGCAAACAATATAAAAATAATTGGAAATCACTGAAAAACATAAGGGAAGAACTGTTGTAACACAATATAAGGTACGACTGCACAGTGGACTGGTATACTCTTGACTGACAGAGATTACAGGAACACGTGACATGTAAGTAATGAAGGAGAAGGAAGTCCCAGCTGGTGATCATAAGATTTCAGACTGATGCCCCAAAGAAGAGGATTTTGGCACAAGTTTGGCTCTCAGGCAAAAGACTGAGCATAAGGGAAAGATACTTCTCAGCAGATCAGGAATTCTTATTTGAGACTCATAGAAAAAGAAATGGCTTTGTTGCTGTGATAAAATAATGCAAATAGAAGGGCATAAGGAGGAGACTGCTTTATCCAACAGTCTTCAGAATGTTCCTGCAGGGATTAATATAAACTTTTACAGACCCCGAGGAAGTGTATCAGTTCTAAAAGAAGCCTATGAAACTCAGATGACCTCCAGTTTTTAAGACACCGAAGGAGCCACTGAACAGACTGAAACAAAGGGCCACCAGATAATCACATTGAGAGGGTGAAAGAGCATTGCCCTCTGTTAAAGAAACATAAAAAACTGAGGAAAAAGGGAAAAATCTCTAAGACAGGGGAGAAACAGAGCAATTGAACATCAGTAAGAACAGATGAGGAGCAGGTTTGAATAAGTAGAGAAATGAAATGGAAAAGGAAATGAGGCAAAGTGTAGATCATGCCATGGAGGAGGACAGTAATCTGACACAGACAAACTGTAAAAGTATTGGGATGTACACGACTTTAATAGTGTAGATCGTGCCATGGAGGCGGACAGTAATCTGACACAGACAAACTGTAAAAGTATTGGGATGTACAGACCTTTAATACAGGCATTTAGCAGGTTATCTTGTTTGTCAGATACTCTGGGTTAGAGTCTGATGCTAGGAACTTACACATAGGATGAAGGTGGCTCCTTTTTCCCTCCACATTACACAAACTTTTTCCACACATGGAGAGAGGAGGAGTAGAAGCTCTGTTGCAGATAAGCCACCAGATGAAGCTGAGCGTGAACTGGTTATGAAATAGAGATATGATTATTCTGCCAGTGGAAATGATGGGGGCCACTGTGATACTTAAATGAATGAAATGACTGTATATGTGAAAGCAGTGTAAATTAAACAGTGTTTAATTAATAATAAAGATAAACTTTTATATAAAATGTGACTTAACTTTTTTGGACTACATGGGGAAATATACAAGAGTTTCAAGCATAGGTAATACCCCAATGGCACTGCTGAACTGGTCAGATCCTACAGTGTAGGAAGTAGGGATGTACCAAGGGAGAAGGAATGCACCATTATCCTGATAGTACAGGGGCTGCCATACAATATAACTATATAAAATATTTACTTGTGTTGGTAAAAACAGAGAAGGAGAGCTAGGATTTAATTGGTAAAGCAAAGAAAAAAAGTACATGAAAAAATAGTATAAGGGGGTCATATGGTGAAGCAAACTATAGATACTGAAAGAAATGATGACCAATGAGCTATGTGGTGCAGGTAATCCTATAAAACCATGTAACCCCAAATTCCATAATCCATGTCTGCACCAGTGTGACCAGATAGGTCAGGATGTGAAAGGAGAAATGAGGATAAGGGCCATGAAGGTGTGAAGACTGGTAGAGAAGGGTGAAGGCTGCCAGCCTAGTCAAATAGAATTTAATACATAATTCTGGCATTTGTAAATATAAATATAAAATACATGTATGTTAAATAAATGAAAGAAAACACTGTAAAATGTGAACTTCAAGATTGTAGCAACATTGCCATCTGCTGTAAGGAAAACTAAGCAAAGCATTTCAAATGTTTTTTTTAAATTAAAATTATGTTTTGTATGTCCTTTGAAGTTAGAATTTGGAGTCGATGAGTCTGGAGTAAGCATCCTGCCTATTGTTTTAAGGCTAAAGTTAATGACCAGCATTTACATGTGGAATGTCCTTTATTGCTCTAAGTGTAAAAGAATGCAAATGCAGTTTTGGTGTGGACTGGGAATCAGGAAAGTGTAAACAAATGATGTAATGTTTTAGCAGAACTGCAGTTTCAATTTAAACAGTGAGAACCAGAAATTGAGCATTTTTGTCTTGATATCCAACCTCAGCACTGCCTGTTGTCTTAAGTAAGTTATCTTAGAAGTATGTTTTCGTGTAGAAATAGCTAAGATTATAAAGATTAGACTAAGTGTTCTTCTGTTATGTCAGAACTGTACTACTAATTTATTTTAAGTTTCTGTGTGATCTCTGAACTCTTGAATACCACTGTGATGTAGTAGCGTTGTCTTGTGTTTTTAGTATTTATTATTAAATATTTTTAAACCCTTTTCAACTGTGGCTGGTTTGTATAGAGACAAGTCAAGCTCTAGAGTACATTGCATATTTATAGAGTTTATTGTACAAGGCCACTCTAATTAGCCTTAGACTGTTTAGTCACACTTACCAATTGGGTAATAATATTGCACAGTAATAATTGGACACCCTTTTAAGGGCCTTTGGGTAGCTGATAATTATTAGCTGGTGGTGGCAGTAATTGCTACCATATAGTCTGGGTAAAGGGGCACAGCTGGAGAATCTGTGTCAGCCTTTTCCAGGAGTGTCTGTGAAGTTGTATAAATATTTATCTCAAAGTGTGTGTATGTGTCAGCTACTTGGGCAGGGACATGAAGCACTGGCTGAACAGAGAGGGTACTGGAGGTTAGCTTGCCAGCTAGGCTGAAATCTGGACCCTATATCTGTGCCACTGGGGAGACTTATTGGGGACGTGGGGAGCAAGGTAGCAACCATCCCCAGACTGACTGTCATCTCTGTGTGCACTTAAGGGAAATTGTACTTTACTGTGTGTATTTGTTATCCTTTCCCCTCTTATGAGATGCCCTCCTTGGTGTTAGTAGTGAGGATTGAGGCTCCTTGATTGCTGGGCCAGGGAGCGGGCATCACAGAAGGTACAAGAAATATATAAGGGAAGGAGAGAGTCAACATTAATAGAAGGTATGCATTAGAATGCAGAAGCTTTAAGGGGAGAAATAGGGGAACAACTAATAGTGCAGGCTCTTAAAAAAAAAGAAAAAAGGGGCAATGTTATTGCAAACTGAAGGTAAAAATAGAAGGTAGGAACATAAAGCGGGATAAATAAAGTAGTAGCACAGAAGTTTGGCAGAAACAAAGACAAGCAGAGGAAACAAAGGGATGGCAGATGAAAGTCTTAAAGAACTAATCATACTGTAGAGAGACAGCAATGTCTGAGCATGGAAGTGATTTGTGTAAACTTGCTTACTGCAGAGAGATGGTGATGACTGAGTGTGGAAGTGATTTCCGTAAACTTGCTTGAGTTGCACGTAGTTACTCAAGGTTTTAAAAAGAAGTTGTTGAGAGGGAGGTGAATGACAAGGTCTTTGACTGTGAAAAAAAGGAAAATGATAAAGTGGGAATAAGTAAGAAAGCTAAGAAATTGAGAACCCCTAATGAAGAAAGGAATGGATGAGTGGATGGTTAGTAACTGGGGGTGAAATAGAATGGATGAAAGGCAGTAGAAAATGGGAGATAGTGAGATAAGTATTAATTCATGGAATGTATGTGATAGTATGGTTGTAAAAACAAACAAGAGAGAGCACTGGGACACATGAGACAAACACCCAGATACTGGCAATTCAGGAAATACACTTAAAAGAAGAGGAAGTAGAAAGCCCAGGGGAGCGGGATATATTGTGGTAGCAAATTCAACTTTGGGGAAGAAAAAGCAAAGAGGTGTGCTTATATTACAAAAAAAAAAAAAGGGTGGCCATCAGAAATAGAGGAGAAGCTAGAAGACACGAAACAAAGATATGCAGGAGTAAAGGGCACTGCAACTGGCAACAGATATAGCATAGTAACTGTATATAGACAAAGGACCTGAGAGGGATTCGAACAGAGCTTTGCAGATTCCAGGAGGGTATTAGTTTGCTGATAGGGGACTGGAACATAACTACAGACAGAGGTCAGGTTGATAAGGAACTGTAGAGTAGGAAAGTAAATAATGAAGAAGGATACTTTAGGAACTACATACATCAAATGGGATGGTTGGATATTTGGGATGCAAGAGAGACAAAACAAGGAAGCAGGAAAGTTACATTTTTTTATGTAGATATAAAACCCAGGCCCAACTAGTTAAGTGCTATGTAAAATTGGAACATACTCAAATGGTAGTTAAAACTATAATAAAACCAATAACAATATCATATCCTGCAACAATAGAAGAACAGAGTGGAAGAGTAGACATCTATTGGAAATTCCCAACATACTGGTTTACTACCAAAATGCTGAAACTGAAAGCAGTTTTTAACAAAATTACGCACTTGTTTATCTGACTTTGGTAATACTGAATTACCAAACATGTCGGAAATGGTAACCAAGGCAATCAACATTCGAACACCACACATTCCAATGCCGAATGTCCGTGTTACCATTAATGTTTTTGCAGGGGAGCAAACCCCCCTGCACCACCCATGTGGGGGGTTGCCCCCTACATATTATATATACCAACTTTGAGATCACACTCAAGGAGAGTGGAAAAGGAAACATTTCCTGATCCACACTGTACAGCAATCTTAGTTCAGAATGTCGATTCCATACTAGTGAATGTGTACTCACTTTCAGTAATATGAAGTCATATATTTTAAGTTCGACATTACGGGCGATGGTAGAACACACATTAGATCAACTGTTTTTGTTGAACTGTATCTCCACATTTTGATTGTAAACTCAATATACCTGCTAGGAAGAGAAGAGGACTGGAAACTAGAAACACTCTCTCCTCAGCTTAAACAAGCAAATAAGGCATCTTGTGAAGTCCTCCAAAGCAAACTATGAATCCAAATTAGCATCCTCAACTAAGGACAACTGTAAGGCATTCTTTAGTTGCATCCATAGCCTAAAAGGTAAGACCCAGATTTGTGCCGAACTGGTAGTTAATGATACCACATATATTGAGCCTGTAGACATTGCTGACCTGTTAGCTTACAGGTTCTGTGAAAACTTCACTCCCCTGTCCCCACCACACATAACCCGTGACATTCCTTTCACCTGTCCCTGACCTTGTATCTCTAGAGAGCAGGTTGTAATAATAACACACTGTAGTACAGAGTGAGGGAAATGTAGAGAGATGACAATGCCTGAGCGTGGAAGTGATTTGTGTAAACTTGCTTACTGTAGAGAGACAGCAATGACTGAGCATGGAAGTGATTGTGTAAACTTGCTTACTGTAGAGAGATGGTGATGTCTGAGCGTGGAAGTGATTTCTGTAAACTTGCTTACTGTAGAGTGAAGGCAATGTCTGAGCATGGAAGTGATTTGTATAAACTTGCTTACTGTAGAGAGATGGTGATGTCTGAGCATGGAAGTGATTTCTGTAAACTTGCTTACTGTAGAGAGATGGTGATGTCTGAGCATGGAAGTGATTTGTGTAAAGTTGCTTACTGTAGAGAGACAACAATGACTGAGCATGGAAATGACTTCTGTAAACGTGCTTACTGTAGAGAGATGGTGATGTCTGAGCATGGAAGTGATTTCTGTAAACTTGCTTACTGTAGAGAGACAGCAATGTCTGAGCATGGAAGTGATTTCTGTAAACTTGCTTACTGTAGAGAGGCAGCAATCTCTGAGTGTGGAAGTGATTTGTGTAAACTTGCTTACTGTAAAGAGATGGTGATATCTGAGCATGGAAGTGATTTGTGTAAACTTGCTTAATGTAGAGAGACGACAATGTCTGAGCGTGGAATTGATTTGTGTAAACTTGCTTACTGTAGAGAGATGGTGATGTCTGAGCGTGGAAGTGATTTTTGTAAACTTGCTTATTGTAGAGAGACAGCAATGTCTGAGCATGGAAGTGATTTCTGTAAACTTGCTTACTGTAGAGAGACAGCAATGTCTGAGTGTGGAAGTGATTTCTGTAAACTTGCTTACTGTAAAGAGATGGTGATATCTGAGCATGGAAGTGATTTGTGTAAACTTGCTTAATGTAGAGAGACGACAATGTCTGAGCGTGGAATTAATTTGTGTAAACTTGCTTACTGTAGAGAGATGGTGATGTCTGAGCGTGGAAGTGATTTTTGAAAACTTGCTTATTGTAGAGAGACGGCAATGACTGAGCGTGGAAGTGATTTCTGTAAACTTGCTTACTGTAGACAGATGGTGATGTCTGAGCATGGAAGAGATTTCTGTAAACTTGCTTACTGTAGAGTGAACGCAATGTCTGAGCATGGAAGTGATTTCTGTAAACTTGCCTACTGTAGAGAGACAGCAATGTCTGAGTGTGGAAGTGATTTGTGTAAATTTGCTTACTCTAGACAGATGGTGATGTCTGAGCATGGAAGTGATTTTTGTAAACTTGCTTACTGTAAAGAGATGGTGATATCTGAGCATGGAAGTGATTTGTGTAAACTTGCTTACTGTAGAGAGACGACAATGTCTGAGCGTGGAATTGATTTGTGTAAACTTGCTTACTGTAGAGAGATGGTGATGTCTGAGCGTGGAAGTGATTTTTGAAAACTTGCTTACTGTAGAGAGACAGCAATGTCTGAGCATGGAAGTGATTTCTGTAAACTTGCTTACTGTAGAGAGATGGTGATGTCTGAATGTGGAAAAGATTTCTGTAAACTTGCTTACTGTAGAGAGAATGCAATGTCTGAGCATGGAAGTGATTTGTGTAAACTTGCTTACTGCAGAGAGACAGCAATGTCTGAGCATGGAAGTGATTTGTGTAAACTTGCTTACTGTAGAGAGTCAACAATGACAGACCATGGAAGTGATTTCTGTAAACTTGCTTACTGTAGAGAGACAGCAATCTCTGAGCATGGAAATGATTTCTGTAAACTTGCTTACTGTAGAGAGATGGCAATGACTGAGCGTGGAAGTGATTTGTGTAAATTTGCTTACTGTAGAGAGTCGGCAATGACTGAGCATGGAAGTGATTTCTGTAAACTTGCTTGAGTTGCACATAGTTACTCAAGGTTTTAAAAAAGGAGTTGTTGAGAGGGAGGTGAATGACAAGGTCTTTGACTGTGAAAAAAAAGGAAAATGATAAAGTGGGAATAAGTAAGAAAGCTAAGAAATTGAGAACCCCTAATGGAGAAAGGATTGGATGAGTGGATGGTTAGTAACTGGTGGTGAAATAGCATGCATAAAAGACAGTAGAAAATGGGAGATAGATAAGTATTAATTCATGGAATGTATGTGAATAGTTGTTGTTGTCTTTCGGCTTTATCCCGGTTAGGGGTCGCCACAGTGAACTTTGGTCCACTAATGATTGGCAGTAGATTTTGATGAACACAGAGATGCCAGCTTAACGTTCAACCTTCAATGAAGGCACGCCCATTTACGCATGTCTTTCAAATGCCCACCCATCTGTGAGGAGGACATGCAGACTCCACACAGAAGGCACTCCCCGCACATCAGCTGAGAATCGAATGGGAGAACCTCTTGCTGTGAGGCAACAATGCTACCGCTGCACCACCGGAATGTATGTGAATAGTATGCTTGCAAAAACAAAAAAGAGAGAGCACTGGGACACATGAGACAAACAAACATCCAGATATTGGCAATTCAGGAAACACACTTAAAAGAAGAGGAAGTAGAAAGCCCATGGGAGTGGGATATATTATGGTAGCAAATTCAGCTTTGGGGAAGAAAAAGCAACGAGGTGTGCTTATATTACAAAAAACAACAACAAAAAAAAAAAAAGGTGGCCATCAGAAATAGAGGAGAAGCTAGAAGACATGAAACAAAGATATGCAAGAGTAAAGGGCACTGCAACTGGCAACAGATATAGCATAGTAACTGTATATAGACAAAGGACCTGAGAGGGATTCGAACAGAGCTTTGCAGATTCCAGGAGGGTATTAGTTTGCTGATAGAGGATTGGACCATAACTACAGGCAGAGGTCACGCTGATAAGGAACTGTAGAGTAGGAAAGTAAATAATGAAGAAGGATACTTTAGGAACTACATACAGCAAATGGGATGGTTGGATATTTGGGATGCAAGAGAGAGAGAAAACAAGGGAGCAGGAAAGTTAATTTTTTTATGTAGATATAAAACCCAAGCCCGACTAGTTAAGTGCTATGTAAAATTGGAACATATTCAAATGGTAGTTAAAACTATAATAAAACCAATAACAATATCATATCCTGCAACAATAGAAGAACATAGTGGAAGAGTTGAAATCTACTGGAGATTCCCAACATACTGGTTTACTACCAAAATGCTGAAACTGAAAACAGTTTTTAACAAAATTACGCACTTGTTTATCCGACTTTGGTAATACTGAATTACCAAAAATGTCGGAAATGGTAACCAAGGCAATCAACATTCGAAGACCGCACATTCCGATGCCGAATGTCCGTGTTACCATTAATGTTTTTGCAGGGGAGCAAGCTCCCCTGCACCACCCATGTGGGGGGGTTGTCCCCTACATATTATATATACTAACTCTGAGATCACACTACAGTGAGGTAAAGGAAACATTTCCTGATCCACACTGTATAGCAATCTTAGTTCAGAACGTCGACTCCATATTAGTGAATGTGTACTCACTTTCAGTAATATGAAGTCATATATTTTCAGTTCGACATTACGGGTGATGGTAGAACACACATTTGATCAACTGTTTTTGTTGAACTGTATCTCCACATTTTGATTGTAAACTCAATATACCTGCTAGGAAGAGAAGAGGACTGGAAACTAGAAACACTCTCTTCTCAGCTTAAACAAGCAAATAAGACATCTTGTGAAGTCCTCCAAAGCAAACTATAAATCCAAATTAGCATCCTCAACTAAGGACAACCGTAAGGCATTCTTTAGTTACATCCATAGCCTAAAAGGTAAGACCCAGATTTGTGCCGAACTGGTTGTTAATGATACCAGATATATTGAGCCTGTAGACATTGCTGACCTGTTAGCTGACGGGTTCTGTGAAAACTTCACTCCCCTGTCCACACCACACATACCCCATGACATTCCTTTCACCTGTCCCCCAACTTGTATCTCTAGAGAGCAGGTTGTAAAAATAACACACTTTAGTACAGAGTGAGGGAAATGTATTTACACCAAGAAATTAGAATCCACGCTCTGTCTCACTCAGAACAGTTTATTTATTTTTATTTATTTAACATTTGTTGACCGGGAAAGTCCGACTAGGTTCCACAGAGCCTGTTTTCAGCGGAGGCCCGGGGAGAAATGCTCCAGATGCATGTCTTTGGAATGTGGGAGGAAACCCACGCGAACACAGGGAAAACATGCAAATAACACGGAGAAGGTTGTCAACTCACCCACCACTACATATTCTCATAGTACCACTACTCATACACATACCAATACTCATACACATAGTATGCATCAAATATGTAAATCTACATATGTGAAGGTTCTCTCGAAAAACTTAGTGAAACACCACAGACCTCCAAAACACAAAACTGTTACAACTAACACAGTCCTCACAGCACACATGACACATACAAACACCAGTGTCTCACCAACCAAGCCAGTAAGGTGTAACACTTAAAAATCAAATTTTCTTGTCACTGGAGAATCAATAGTGAGACACATGGATGTTCCACTTGGTTTACCTTTATAAAGGCAATACACAGTTGGGCAAACGGTAATTGTTCGAAAGGCTGTTTGCAAATTTTGCAAACGCCGAAAGAAAAAAGGTTTGAATGTGCTATGAGTGAATGCACAGTGACATTTGCTCATTGCACATTTGACATTGTGGGGCGGATTGCACGATAGTGGGTATCAGAAAATGGTCCCTTTCCCCACTGTAGTGTGATCTCGGAGTTACAATAGTAATGTGGGGGGGGTCCCACATGGGGGGTGCAGGGGGGCATGCCCCCCTGCTTTACACATTTTTTTTTTGCGTTCGATATTAATGTTTGAAAAACAGTGAATCTGCTTTTCGATTTGGTGTTTTTCGAACATTATAGACTGTCGGCGGTTTCACTTTTGTGGTTGCGAGTCGCTCATATGCGCATTTGCACCACTGTGAATTGCCTTTCTAAAAGTAAACCGTTCCACTCACCAGTCCAGTTTGGACAAGGTGAAAGTCATGGTCAGCTGCCTGTCCAGTGCCAGCATTTGTCAGATCATGCATGCACTCAGGTCTCTCAGCAACAAATACCATTATGACTCTGTCATAGTTCATGTTGCTGTGAATGACTTGAGATGTACTTCACTGAACTATATGAAGACAGACATGGTTGAGGTCTTTGACTATGTTTCCCAGGTAGGTATTTCCCTAGCCTTGAGCAGCATACTACCCTCACCTAGAATGATGCCAAAGTATAAACAAACAATGATTGATTTCAACAATTGGCTCAGTTTTTGGTGTCATTCAAAGGGGATCCAGTTCCTGTCAGCCTGGAAGCCATGGTCAACAAACCTTGCTGCTTTGCCAGAGATGGTTTGCACCTGGCACTTCTAGGCTTCCGGCTGCTGGAAAAGGCTCTTACCTCCCCCATAGTGCCTTTTTTAGGTAAGGTCTCAAAAACAACATTACCAACATGAAATTAACTGATCAGAACAAAATATGGGGCATGCTGCTAAATGTTAGGAGTTTAAACCCAAAACTACAGTCCCTTGAAGCATTTCTATCACTAGAAGATGTAGAGTCTTTGCAGTCACAGAAACCTGGTTCAAGGCCTGAGACAGTACCCCAGCCTTGCAAGGTTACAATGCCTTCCACACCTTTAGACCACAAAATAAATGTGTAAAAACCAAAGGAGGTGGTGTTTTAATCTATATTAGAGATATATTCACCTTCCATCTAGTTAGACTGGACATCTTCATGGAGTTACTCCAGGTCCAGGTTACAGTAGGTAAAACCCCCATTCAAGTCATAGCCAGTTATAGATCCCCCTGCATGGGTCATAATGTCCATGAAGCCTACTTGACCAAAGTCAGACACAATCCAAATTTTACCAAACACACTAGTTATGAGGGATTTAAATTATTCTACCATCAACTGGGAAACCTGTGCTAGCCCTAACTTTCTAGTGCAAACGTTCCTTGACTTTCTTAATTCAAACTCCTTGGAACAAATTGTCCATACCTCGACAATGGGAACAAACATTCTGGATCTGGTCCTCACCAACATGTCAAACAGATTCACTGCTGCTACTGATGGATCCTCATCAGTTAAAACAGACCACAAATCAGTCACTTCAAGCTGGCACTAACACCAGCACTCACAAAGGGTGAAATCAGACTAAAACATCACCAAGGCAAACTATACACTCTTAGGTGGAGGTATAAATGCATTCCAAGCCCCACCCCCAGCTGGAAGTAGTAACTATGCTGATGCTTACGCTAATGTCCTGTACAATCACTTGCATAAGTGTATAAACTCAGCCGTACCAGAAAGAATCAAAGCCAGAGCCCTAAGTAAAAACAAACTGCCATGTTGGACATCCAGCATCAACAAACTTTACAATAAATGCAAAACATTACTGTCCAAGAAAACAAAGGCAAGGCCCAAACAATGGAAAAGTACTCCCCTCAACCTCAACAGCCAAATAAGACAACTTGTCAAATCCTCCAAGGACTCCTTTGAGAGAAACTTAGCAAGTACAGCCAAGGATAACCATAAGGCCTTTTACAGCTACATATGTAACCTAAAGGGTAGGACCCAAGCATGTGCAGAAACTCTGGCCAATGGTATCACACACACACTGACCCCACCGAGATAGCAAACCTGCTAGTGGATAGATATGGTGAAACTTTCATTCCCTTATCCTCTCCTAACTTACATCAAACCTTCCCCCAAATTCCCTCACCCTACATTTCTGAAGAGCAGGTCCTCAAAGCCTTGTACAAGGCAAAAACCACAGCATCTATGGGACCAGATGACATCCCAAGCTGTCTTTTAAATGGGCAAAAACATAAAATAGCATCACAACTAAGTACCCTTTTCAATCATAGCCTAACCACAGGCTTTGCTCTAGTGGAATGGAGAATAGCAACAGTTATTCCCCGCCACAAAGGTGGCCTAGCAACAGACATGGGAAATTACAGACCCATAAGCCTAACCAGCCTCATCTGTAAGGCCATGGATCGTATCATTATGGACCTAATAAGTAAAGACATAAACGACCTCCAAACCCTGGATACTACTTAATTTGGCTTCATGAAGGGCAGATCCTGCCTGTTAAAGCTGTTAGATTTCTTTGAAAAATGTGATCAAGGCCACAGATGAGGTAAATCTGTGCACACAGTATCCCTCATCCTGGCACAGGCTTTTGACACAATCCCACATTCAGGTATTACAGATAATCTTAGCAAACTGAATGTAAACCCCTTTCTTGTAGGATGGATTGCCAACTGTCTCACAAATCGGACACACACTATCACAGTAGGTGACTCCACATCAACCAGCAGACCTGTTACCAGTGGAGTGCCACAGGGTTCAGTGCTGGGTCCCCTACTGTTTTCTATATACTTCTCAAAAGTTCAGGTCAAAACTAAGGGGTTGTGGCTGACCAAGTTTGCAGATGACTGCAAACTAGGTGCAATCACTGAATCCCCAAATGATGTCAGTATACTCCAGGAAGGTCTCGTGCAGTCTAATGACTGATGCATTAATCATGGTCTCAAACTGAATGCAAAGAAATGCATCATTATTCTCTTCATAACAATGTCTCCTCACACTATAAAATCGACAACAATACAGTAAGTATCCATGAAGTGGTAAGGGACCTGGGATCACAAGCTGACTGTGACTTCAACTTCAACCACCATGTGTCTACTGTAGTAAGAACATTTTTCTACAGAGCACACTTGATTAATAAAGGCATCAACTCAAGAGCAAAAGAAGTTATGAGCCCCCTATACGTAGCACTTAGCTGGCCCATAATTGAGTATAATGCCCAGTTTGGCATGTACCTTAGTAAGCATCTGCAGCAATTAGAGAGGCCTCAGAGGTTTCTGACAAAAAAAATAAATAAATAAATCAAGGGGCTTGTGATGCCTGTGCCCTGGCCCAGCAATCAAGGAGCTTCAATCCTCACCACTGACATCAGAGAGGGCGACTCCTAAAAGAGGAAAGGATAACTAATACACACAGTAAAGTACAATTTCCCTTAAGTGCACACAGAGATCACAGTCAGTCTGGGACTGGTTGCTCCCTTGCTCACCAGGTCCCCAATAAGACTCTCCACTGGCACAGCTATAGGGTCCAGATCTCAGCCTAGCTGGCAAGCTAACCACCAGTACCCTCTCTGTCCAACCAGTGCTTCATGTCCCTGCCCAGGTAGCTGACACAACACAAACACACACACACACACACACACACACACACACACACACACACACACACACACACACACGCACGCACGCACACACACACACACACACACACACACACTTTGAGATAAGTTTTTATACTACTTCACAGACACTCCTGGAAAAGGCTGACACAGATTCTCCAGCTGTGCCCCTTTTACCCAGACTATACGGGAGTAATTATTGCCACCACCCAATTAATAATATCAGCTACTAAAAGGCCCTTAAAAGGGTGTCCAATTATTAGTATGCAATATTATAATCCAATGGTAGTATGACTAACAGTCAAGGCTTAATTTGGAGTGACTTAGACAGTAAAATCTGTAAATATGTAATGTACTTTAGAGGTTAAATTATCTCTACATAAACCAGCCACAGGTAAAGGTTTTTAAAATATTTAATAATAAATAATTAAAACACAAGACAATACTACTACACCACAGAGATATCTAAGAGTTCAGAGATTATACAGAAACTTAAAACAATATCACAGGAAAGATCTGATTTAAAACAAAATACTTAGTCTAACGTACTTAGTCTAACGTTCTTCTAAGTTTAACTATTCCTAGGAGAAATAACAGTGCTATTATCTTACTTACATACATAAAGAGCAAGCAATGCTGGGTTAGATGTCCAAGATCAAAATGTTTACAGTCTCTCACCGAACAATAGTTTTTAAACACTAACCAACAGCTCTGCTGAGGCCCTCCCAAATTACATCATTTTGACACTTAGGTTTTCTAAGGCCACAAACTGCATTATTTAGCAAGCTAGCTCCTGCTCAGGAAACTACAACAATACAAGGCATTTCACATATACACTCTAGCAGAAACCAGATCAATAAAGCACCGTTCATGTGTACATTCTGTCCCTTAACTTTAACCTTAAAACAATGGGCATGAAACCTTCATCCAGACCCACTGGAACCAACTTGTAAACATCAAAGAGATTCATAAGATCTTTTCAGCTTCAAAAGACACATGCAAAATGCTTGGCTTGGTTTTCCTTACAGCAGATGGCAATGTTGCAACAATCTTGAAGTTCACATTTTACAGTGTTTTCTTTCATTTAAAAGCACAAGCCTGTATTTCACATTTATTTATACAATTAATAGAATAATGTATCAAATTCTATTTGACTAGGCTGGCAGCCTTCATCCATCTTCTTCCAATCTTCACATCTATTCCCCACCGGAGAACTCAAGCAAGTTTTTCAAGTGCCCTTTGAGAAATATCGCTTGAGAGTGTCAGGTCTATCTGGGTGTACCTCACGCCATTCACTGTCTTGAGAGCCCATCTGCATTGGGATTGCTACTCCCACTGCGGTGCTGCACTGACATATCATATGCTTGCAACCCCAGGCTCCATCTTAGAAACTTGGCATTTTGCTGACTGGCTCTGTTTAACCATGTTAGAGGGTTGTGATCTGTCATCACAGTGAATTTTCTTCCATACAGATAAGGCTGAAGTTTTTGTAGTGCCCACACTATGGCTAGACATTCCTTTTCTACCGCTGCATCGCATTCCTCCCTGGGTTGGAGCCTACGACTGAGATAAACCACTGGGTGCTCTTCTCCCTCTGAAGAAATCTGTCTACGTACAGCCCTCACATCATAGTTTGAAGCACCCACCTGCACAACAAATTATTTGCTATAGTCTGGACTGGCTAACACAGGGGGTCCTCCCAAAGCTTCCTTAAGCTATAGAAATGCCTGATCACATGCTGGGGTCCAAACAACATTATCTGGCCTGTTCTTCCTGGTCAGGTCTATGAGGGGAGCAGCTATGGTACTATAACTAGGGACAAACTTTCTGTAGTACCCTGCTGTCCCTAAGAATGCCCTCACCTGCTTTTTGGTAACAGGTGCAGGCCATAACTGAATGGCTTCCACTTTGGCAGGTTCTGGCCTTATCTTACCAATCCCCACTCTATGTCCTAGGTAGGAGACCTCTGCCATACCCACCTGATATTTGCTCGGCTTGATGGTCAACCCTGCCCTCTGTAGTCTGCCTAGCACCTCCCTGACATGCAGAAGGTGCTCTTGCCAGGAATGGCTGTATATAGCAATATCATCCATGTAAGCAAGGGTAAACCCTCCTGCTAAGATATGATCTACCAGCCTCTGAAAAGTTGTTGGGGTATTCTTCATCCCAAAGGGCATCTTTGTGAACTCATACAAGCCAAAAGGAGTCACAAAGGCTGACTTCTCTCTAGCACTGGGAGTCAAAGGCACCTGCCAGTAACCCTTGGTAAGATCAATGGTTGTAAGATACTTAGCCCCACCCAGCTGCTCTAGGGAATCATCTGCCCTAGGCATGGGTTAAGCATCTGCCTCTGTGTGACTATTTAATTTCCTGTAATCCACAAAGAACCTGGTGCTGCCATCCTTCTTTGGTACCTGTACCACTGGGGAGGCCCAGGGACTGTTGGACTCCTGAATCACCCCTAGTTCCAACATCTCCTATACCTCTTCCCTCAGAGTCTGTTTGACTCTCTCAGGCACACTATAAGGGGCCTGCCTGATAGGCCTTTGGGGTCCTGTATCCACCTGGTGGTGCACCAGGTGGGTGCTCCCTGGTTTCCCAGTGAACATGCCCCCAAACTCCTGCAACACTGTTCAGATTTCTCAAACCTGGGTAAGAGATAGCTGCTGGAACATTGTTACCCCTTCCACCGAGGTGTCAGCCTGAGCCTCACTGAGGAGATCAGTCACAAGATCTTCCTCAGACTCCTTCTGCAATCCACTGCAAATGTTCCGCACAAGGGCTTCCCTATCATGGTAAGGTTTCATCATGTTAACATGGTACAATTTGTGCCCCTACCATCTGCCTAGCATTTCCACCATGTAGTTAACATCACTTACCTTTCTTATCACCGTCTAGGGTCCCCCCAAGCTGCTTGCAACTTGTTGTGGCTGATAGGAATGAGAACCATCACCCGGTGCCCTACAGCATACTCACTAGCTCAAGCATTCCTGTCATACCACACCTTTTTCTGTTGTTGGGCTTCTGCCAGGTTCTTCTGGGCCAGGCCCATGAGTTCCCTGAGCCTTGTCCTGAGGTTCAGGACATATGCCACAACAGACTCCTTGTGAGACTCACACTCACCTTCCCACACATCTCAAATTAAATCTAGAGGTCCCCTCACCCTATGCCCATACAGCAACTCAAAGGGTGAAAAACCTGTGAATTCCTGGGGAACCTCTCTGCAAGCAAACAACAGATGGGGAAAATATTTGTCCCAATCCCTCTTAAACTAATCTGCAAATGCCCGTAGCATGGACTTGATTGCAGAGTTTAACCTCTCAGCAAGACCATTAGTCTGGGGATGGTAGGGGGTGGTCTTCATGTGCTCCACCCCACAGGACTCCCACAGACAAGCCAGCAGGTCTGACATAAAATTGGCACCTCTGTCAGACAGTATTTCTTTTGGGAAACCTACCCTGCTGAAAATCTCTAGCAAAGTATTTGCCACCTTCTCATCCTCAATGGAGGACAAAGCCACTGCCTCAGGGTATCGTGTAGCATAATCTACAATCACTAGGATATACTTTTTCCCTGTGGAACTTGAGGTACTCAGAGGACCCACAATATCCAAAGCTACCCTCTGAAATGGCTCCTCAATCACGGGCAAAGGCATCAAAGGAACTCTCACCTTGTCTCCTGCCCTGCCTACCTTTTGGCACTGCTCACAGGTCCTGCAGTACCTTGTTACATCTCTGGAAATTCCAGGCCAATAGAAGTTTTGCATAATATGCCTCTTTGTACATTTTATGTCCATATGACCTACAAAGGGAATATCATGGGCTATGGCTAGAAGCGTCAGATGGTAAGCTCTAGGCACTACCAACTGCTGTACTCTCTCACCTTCTAGCCCTGCCTCAGGGGCCCACTTTCTGTACAGTAACCCTTTGTTCCGGTATACAGATTCCCCCTTCCCTTGAGAATCAGGTGCCTCCCTAGCTACCTGCCTCAGTCCTTGCAATGTAGGGTCTGAGAGCTGAGCCTGTCTCTAGTCCCAGCTCCCCTTCCACAGGAAGTCTGGCATCCTCTGACAGCAGTCCCTCACTGTCAGCCTGGGTACTACTACTCACCTCTACCTTTGCAGTTACCCTGTCCAAGGGAACATCAAGTACCCACAAGCAGCTATGGCTCACATTCAGTCTCACTGCTACAGCGTAGCTCACTCCCTGAAGTAACCATCTCAGCAGTCCTGGCTGCAAGTATGCAGTCTGTCTGGGTCTTCCCTAGGCTACCAGACCCACATGCTTGTCTCCTAGCCTCACTGCATGTAACTGCATGAGTACATAGTACTGCCTCATCCAAATCCTTCCCTCTCAGGACATCTGCAAGATGGTAGTTCCATACCCCTGTTTTCTCAAGACAACCCACTGTTGGCATTTTGTCTTTCCCACTTACTGGCTTCCTCACCTTTGGTTCTCCACCTTGCCTCCATGGACATCTGTATGCCACATGGCCTCACTGGTTGCATTCAAAACATTTAACTCTCGCTCCTGGATGTATACCTGAACTAGTGGCTTCCCCTGGCGTATTCTGTTGGGGCAGTTTCTGCTGCCCACCATGGGTTCCCTTAGTCCCATGAGCAGTACTGGGGGTCCCTTTCCTGTGCAGGGCTGCCCTGCTTGCTAGGTATAGGTCTCCCTTCTTCCCCAACTCCTCTGAAGTAGCACGCTGTCTATCAGTTAACCAGATCCTCATGTCCTCAGGCAAAGTGCTAAGGGCTTGTTCCCTTACTAAAAGGTCTGCCAGCCCTTCAAAAGTGGTGACCTGACATCCATTCACCCAGCTATGAAAATAAGTGCTCAGTTCAACAACATATTCACATACATTTTCATCTGCATTGCGTCTATGCTCACGAAACTTTTTCCTATACATTTCAGGTGTTAGCTTAAAATATTCCAACGTGTCTTTTTACAGCAGTATAATCAAAACAGTTAGTGTCATTCATTTTTTCTAAAGAAGTTACAGCTTTACCATGGAGTAAGGGGGCCAGGAACTGTACCCAGAGCCCTTGGTCAACTTCATATTGTTTACATACCTGCTCAAACATATGAATGAAGCTATCAAAATTATCCCCCTCTTTAAACTGTGGAAGAAATTTACTGACCTTTTGTGCTTCTGGGGTACGGTTACTCCCTTCCCCATTGCCTCCATGACTTTGGTGAAGAGTCAGCATTTCCCTCTCATGCCTCCTCTGCTGTTCATTTTCCTCAGCTTGTAGACTCCTCATTTTCTCAGCTGCTTTTAGTTCCATACGCCGGGCCTCCAACTCAAGTCTCTTTAGCTCCAGCTGGATTTTTAAGTCCACTGCAGAAAGGTTGAGCTGTCCATTCTCTGAGGATATTGTATCTCTACTATCAGTCTGATTGTCCTCCAGGCTGCTGTTTTCTGATGCAGCTGTAACCAAGGCTGCAATCAGGTCTGCCTTAGTCAGGTTTCCATGCACCAGTCCCCTAGCCTGGCACATCTCCGCCAGCTGGCTCCTTGTCAGCTTTCCATACTCCTCTGCTGCCTGCTCACCCTGGCTAACACTAAGCTAACAAAAGAAATAAAACAATTGTGATCTGAACTCTGAGTATATACTGCATGGCTATTTTAGAGTACAAAACACTTTTAGAGATCACTGTACATAAGCTACAGGAATTCACTCTACCCGCACCACTACAAGCCAATTAGTGTTTGCTAACTAATCAATATGTGATGTGGATCCCACCACTGCAAACCAATATGTGATGGGATATCCCAACCACTGCCACCAATATGTGATAGGATATTCCAATCACCTGTCCCAGCAATCAAGGAGCCTCAATCCTCAATACTAACACCAGGGAGGTCTTCTCCTAGAAGAGGAAAGGATAACTAATACACACAGTAAAGTACAATTTCCCTTAAGTGCACACAGAGATCACAGTCAGTCTGGGGCTGGTTGCTCCCTTGCTCACCAGGTCCCCAGACTGACTGTGATCTCTGTGTGCACTTAAGGGAAATTGTACTTTACTGTGTGTATTAATTATCCTTTCCTCTTCTAGGAGACATCCTCCTTGGTGTTAGTGGTGAGGATTGAGGTTCCTTGATTGCTGGCCAGGGCACGGGCATCACAGGGCTCCAGTATGTGCCTTATACAGACCGATTAAAGTCTCTGTCACTATACTCCGTATTGTATAAACTTCTTAGGGGAGACTTATGCCTGGCCTACTGAGTAATTCAAGACGCAAACCTAATGAACTTGCTGCATAAGCATAAATCAAATGGGACTAGATCTACTCATTCCAGGGACCTAAATATGGCCTGCAAGTTAAATAGGACATGCTGGAGGGACAGATTTATCTTCCAGCAACTGCTGCACCTTTGGAACAGGCTAACAATTCATGTGAAACAGAGCACCTCTATGACACTATTCAAGAGGAGCCTAGACGAGTGAATTGAACACCATAAACTTTTACCAGGGATAGAGGCCACAACCCTGCTGGACATGGGCAGTCATCACTAAATGCAATCTTTGGTATTAATTAGCATTTCTATGGTATTACATTGGGATGAAATGTCCAGGCTTAAAATGACTTCTGGGTCGATAGCCTAGTAATCTCCTATGATCCTATGATCCCTATCTAAGGCCCAAAACACAGTATCTATGGGACCGGATAACATTCAAGGCTGCATCTTACATGGACTCCAACAAGAATTAGCAACACCATTGGGTACTCTTTTTCAATCATAGCCTAAGGACTGGCTTCATCCCAGAAGAATGCAAAACAGCCACCATTATCCCCTTGCACAAAGGTGGTGCTTCCACTGACCCCAGGAACTATAGACCTATTAGCCTGACTAGCCTTATCTGCAAGGCCATGTAGTGAATCATCATGGACCTTATCAACAAAGATATAGGTAATCTCCAAACACTTGACCCTACTCAGTTTGGATTTGCCAAAGGGAGATCATGCCTGTTAAACCTGGTGGACTTCTTCAAGACAGTCAGCAGACCCCTGTACAAGGGGAAAACTGTGCATATAGGCTGACTGGACTTGGCCAAGGCTTTTGACATTATTTCCCACTCAGGCATTATTTACAAACTCATCCAGCTAGGTATCAATCCTTATATTATTAGGTGGGTCACTAAATGGCTCACCAATAGAACCCATGCAGTCAGAATGGGGGAATTTACCTCCAACAGCAGACCCATAACCAGTGGTGTGCCACAGGGATCAGTCCTGGGACTGTTACTGTTCAAAATCTATTTCTCTGAAGTACAAGCAAAAACTAAAGGTCTGTGGCTGACAAAGTTTGCTGATGACTGCAAACTAGGAGCAGTCATAGAATCCCCAAATGATGTCAACATCCTACAGGAGAGTCTTATGGAAACAAATGATTGGTGCCAAAGTCACAGCCTTAAACTCAATGCAAAAAAAATGTGTTATCATCCCTTTCAGAAAGAGCAATATTCCTTCTAACTACCACATCAATAGAAACACCCTAAACATGCACTCAAGTGCTGAGAGACCTGGGTACACAAGTTGACAGCAACCTTACCTTTGATCACTATGTCTCCACAGTAATAAGAAAGGCATTCTGGATTGCTCATCTTGTATGAAAGGGCATTGCCTCCAGAAATAAAAGAAGTTATAACCTCTCTGTACTCTTTCCTCATCAGGCTAATAACTGAGTACAATGCTCCTTTTGGTATGTACCTTTCCAGGCACCTGCAGCAATTGAAGGGATCACAAAGGTTCCTCACAAGGAGAATTTAAGGTGTTCAGCATTTGTCCTATATGGATCAGCTGAAACCACTGTCACTTTACTCTGTTTCATACAGAGTACTCAGAGGCAATCTCTGCCTTGCGTATAAGGCAGTCTCTGACTCTACTTTATTGGAAATGCTGCAGATCCACAAGTTAAATGGTACATGGGTTACTTGCTCTAATGACCTTAACCTGGTATATGACATTAATAGAATCTGCTGGAGGGATAGATTTGTTTCCAAGAGGTTACTACACCTTTGGAACAGACTCCCATTTCATGTCAAACAGAGCACCTCATTGGCCCTCTTCAAACACAATCTGGTCGATTGGATGAGTAACCATAAATTCACCCTAGGTGTTCCACTTGTCTCCCTCATGGACAGGGGCAATAGGTGTTGATCGTGAAAATAAGGGCAGAACTTGGATGGGCTTTTAAGACCCCTCGGACCATTAGCCTAGTAACCTCCTATGATCCTATGAAAAGGCTAGAATAATGAAAACTGTGCAAGAATAACTGCAAAAAAGGAAAGGATGGAGGAAGAGAGACTTGGATAAGATAAAATGGGATAAAGGGGATACAGAGTAAATGGCAGAGAGAGGAAGAATGAAGTTAGAAATTGAATAATGCAGTGAATCTCAGATATACAGAAACAAAGAAGAAAAGGAAACAAAAGTAGAAAGGAAAAGGTAATGAAGGCAATTTGTGCAAAAGTGGGAAGATGAGAGAATTTGGAGCAGGAGGATAGTGGTAAAAAGAGCTATACTTCAGTTATCGTCTGGGAATCATTAAGGCACTGCCGTCAAGGTTAGGACAGCAGGGAGGAGAGGGGTGTTTAAGATAAAGAGCGAGAGAGAGAGAGAAACAAAGGATATTACAGAGAATAGCTTGTAAGGTATCAAGGAAAGCTTTAAAGAACACTAACAGAAACAATATAGTACAGAGCAAGAGGGGACAGGGTTCTGGAGAGTTACAGAAGTGTCCACTATCCAAGAAACTGGATGAATGAGAAAGGAGAAAACTGATTTCCCCATTAAGTAAGAATGATACAGAAAGAACTTGGAGTCAGATAGCAAGAGGTTCATATGGACTACTGATTGAGGTATAGGATTTAAAGAAGGGGTGGGGCTAATAGTAAAGAGGTGGGTAAAGTTTTCCAACAAAGTAATGGATGAGCCACCTGTAACAGGTTCACGGAAAGAGGTTATAATGTCAGTGATACACAAAGAAGGTAAACACCCATGGTCCCAGTTGCAGTCTCCAATATCAATACTGAATCATGACTAGAAGTGCTTTGTGCCAATGTTATCAGACAGATTAGGAAAATACTCCCAAAGGTCATAGTCAATGATCATTTGCATGGGGGAGGAAGACAGCAGACAACTTCATTGAAGCCATGTTGATAATGAAGGAGATACAGAACAGAGGGGAAGATGTAGTGCTAGTCTTGGATGAGAAAAGCCTTCAACACAGCAGCTTTGGGGTTACATGTCTGAAGTTATAGAGAAATGGGGGTGCCAGATAAACAGATGGATATGATAAGAGGAATTATCAAGGAGCAACAGACAAAGTAAAGACCAGAGCAAAGTTATCAGGGGACTGTAGAATTCAGACAGGTATGAGTATGAGTCTCACCTCCTATGTCCTACATAGATTGAACTGTTGGCTACAAAAGTGAGACAAGCAGGAATCCAGGGATTTACATGTGGGAAGTGAAAGAGAAAAACAAATACCTTACATGCTGATGGTGCACTCCTAGTGCTAACTAATCTCAAAGATGACCTTCCCAAGTTATGTGATCTCCTGGGCAGTTTCAGGAAAAAAAATCACGATATAAGGTTAATAGAAATACAACCAAAGCAGTTTTATCAGGGGGAAGATAGACACTACAGAGAGAGGAAGAGATGGACGAAGTCTGGGACATACAACTGAGATACTTAGGGGTAAGGTTAGGTAAATTAGTGGGGAAAAAAAAAGAGAAGCACTGACATATTAGGGAACAGTGGAAAAGATAAAACAACAATTACCAGGCTGGTCAACAAGAAAATTGGATTTATATCAAAAGAAGTAAATTTTGAAAATATGTACCAACAGGACAGGCCTTCTTAAACTTATCAGGGATTATTATACTGAAAAAAGTAACCTGATGATGGGGGCTTCATATGGGATGGACAGGAACTGAGGGTAGCTTGGGATAATGTAACCCTACTATACAACAGCTGTGGTGTGGGAGTTTCAGAGCTATTGGGGAACATCCTGGCATGACAAATGGTGAGGGGACTAAGACTGGATATTCAATCTGAGACAAATTGGAAATAAATGATATTAAAGAAGGATGTGGGGTAGAACATGAAAACAGATATAGCAGATAGGTTGATAGGAGGTAGAAAGGAGGAAACTAGAGATGAGTTGCACAAGGGCAGTACAAAACACTTTTAATAAAAGATAGACAGAGCCAAATAAATGCAGGTGGAGAGAGGAGCAGAGAGAAAGGCTGAGAGAGAGAGAGAGAGAGAGAGAGAGAGAGAGAGAGAGAGAGAGAGAGAGAAAATACTAGCAATAGGAGGAAGGAAGATAGATAAAGCACAGGAAAATGTAATGCTTAGACGGAGGGAAAAAACAGTAAGTAGGAGGTGATATAAAATCCTGGGACTGAGTAAGGGAAGCGACTGGAGGAGGAATATCTGGGGCTAATAAAAGTAGATAGAATAATGAAACTAGAGACTGGCTGCAAGAAGGAATTGATCTAATAAGACAAATGGATGTAAGGATAGAGGAGAGAAATATGAGAGGAATAACTGGGTAGGGAGAAAATAGCTGAGCTGCAATAACAGAAAGAGAAATGGAGAGGAGTGATGGGGAAGATTGATCACTTACAAATACAGAGCAAGAGGAATAGTCAGAAATCTTCAGACACACAAGGCATGTATCAAAAGCCTGCAAAGTCAGAAATGGTGCTTGGAGATTCTCTCTATATATTTCTGGGCACCAAGTAAGTTAAAAAGAATGTTCTCAGCAATGACAGGGGAATGTTGTCATGTGAAAAAGAAAGAGATACGTGAGATATATTTTGGTAGTGTAATACTTTAGGAGAACTTGAAAAGGAAATAAATCAGATTCTAAGGAATAGGATGATAAGAATAACAAACGTGAAATTAACACCCAAACTATTTTTACTAGGATACCAGCAGCAAAACCAGAAGCAGTAAAAAGTCTCGTGGGGCAGCTGATTGCAGTATATTAGAAAGTGATAACAAAGAGATGGAAAATGACGGAAAGTCCAGTAGGGGAGGAAATATTAAAATCAATGCTTCAGACTGTCAGAGGGGAAGAAAGAGAAAGTGTGAATAATGGAAGAGAAAACATGAGAAGAGTGGCAAAGTTGGAGATGGGAGAAACAGACAGAAAAGCAGGGCCCCAAGGGAAACCTGATTAAAAGGAAAGAGATAGGTGAAAGCACAGGAACCTTGTGGAGCAGCCTCACATATCTAAAAAAAAAAATAAATGGCAACAAACGTAAAAGGTACAACTGACATCTGGCACAGGAGGGGTGATTATTTACTGTTTATTGTGTACAATGTACAATGTTTGTAATTAGCTGACTAAAACAACAGTAAAAAGGACAATTCAAAAAATCAAACATTTCAAAAAATAGAGGTGCTTATTGCAATATGGTGAGAGGAAAAATTATAAACACTGGAATTAGGCATGACCCAGGTGTATAAACAATAATGTACAATAAAAAGATTTAAAAATAAAGAACTTGCTGCCAATGGGATCAAAAAAGAAGCATCATGCATGCAGACAGCCTAAAGCTGTAAATACTCTATAACCAGAATAAAAGAAGATAAACATATAAAAAAAAAGAGTAAATAAAATACAGCTTGTACACTGCTGTTAAACATGCCAGTCTAATCCAATATGCTGATGATTCTACTCGTATATGCCCTGTCTAGAATCTTTCTCAGCTTCAATCACTCACTCTGTCTAAACTGAACACCATAAATCCAAATAAGACAAAAAGCTTCATGCGCATCCCTAAGTCCCATCATGATTGCAAAACAAAGTTCAAAATAATGTCCTCTAATAACACAGTAAATGAAGTCTTCGCAACACTAAACTACTTGGTGTCACTGTTTATGAGAACTTGAAATGTGACATGTATTTTCAACAAGTTATCAAAAACAGAGTTAGACCTTATATCAGTGAAGGTGACATGACAACCCTTACCTCCTCCAGTCTTCTTCCCAAACTGCTACATGTCTCACCAATTTTCACCAACCTCTAGGCCACACAGAGGAGCAAACTTGGGCACTGCTATAATAAGATATTCAAACTTGCATCCAATAAAGCATAGTCTTCTTATCATCCCATTGCCCTTCAGCACCGTAACTGTTGAGAATTACCCCACTACCTCACTATCTCTCAACTCCAAGTAGTCCACAGTGTAGGGCATCGCCCTGAAGGCTGTTCTACCCTAAGCTCTTTGTTACAAAGAGCATCACCAACTGGCAGCTCTCCTCTACTGATAAACATATCCTCAGTTTTCAAAATTCTAACATAGCAGAAGATGCTTTGTATTCTGATCATGTCTGCAAGGCATGCAGCTCTACCCACTCTCTATTAGATTCTCTGAAAACCCACAAAACTTCAGTATTAAACTGACAAAGTCCTCCTGAAACCTTGCCAATGCTGCTGTTGCACTCCAGGATATGATTAAAAAAATAAATGAATTAAAATGAATAAATAAATACATAGATTGCAGCTGGCATTTCTGTCAACCAAAGCCATGTGTTGTTGCATAACACTACAGTTTCTATAAAATTATCTTACCTCTTGCTGTATAAAAATAAAACTATGAAGTATTGCATACTACACTTCCATTTCAAATTCTGCTTCACGTTTCTTCAATACTCTCCCACCTAGCTCTTCTCCGCAGGCCACTGCTTAAAATTAGCATTTTTTTGGCCCATTCGGACTTTTCTGGTAAACAAATGTCCAATAAATAACGAATAACCAAATAACAAAGGATGCACTTAACATTTTGTTGAACTACCTCAGAACTGAAACTGTAGCGCTGTTTAAACACTACAAAATGCATTGTTCTTAGTATATGTTAATTGCACTTATGAGCACTATTGTATTACAATGACATCAATTATGTGTTACTATTATGTACACAGAATATTTCAGTATTTACATAGAATGTATAAATGTTATAATATGTACTATTCTTCAACTTTATGTTTATGGAGCTTTTCACATTTGGCAACCACTAAAAAGGGGCCTTGTGCCTAGCTGAACTTTCCAAGTAAACAAAACAACATAAAATAAAATAAAAATATAAGGCAAATAAAAGTAATGACCAGAAAGACCTAGAAATGGTAATAAATAATTGGGTATTATGCTTAAATATCATACCCATATAAGTTTGCAACTTTACTCAATGCAAATATTATACAAATATTTCAGGCATGGGCAATAATGCCCTTCTAGCCTGCCAATATACCAAAACACTTATTCCCGTAATATGTGCCCAGGCTGTTCTTAAAATATTTAAACTAGTGATTGCCTTAATGTAATGTGGTTGTCCATTCCAGCATCAGATACTCTCTCAGAGAACCATTTAGTATGCCTCTCATTCCTATATTATCTTCTACATATTTTTGCAGATGATTCTCTGCTACTTTTTGACAACCCCAAACATTCCCATACGTAGTTGTCTCTAAATGCCCTATATACCCGAAGAAGGTCTCCTCTTAAGTATCTATACAAGACAATGTACAAGTTGCGATACTTTAGTCTTTCATACTAAGTTAAATGTTCACATCCATGGACATCCTTGGTATAACACTGACATATTCTTTCCAGTTTACTCATTCTTTTTTTCTTATAAAGTATCAAAATTGCAATTCCATGCTTTAGTTTGAGTGCAAGGTTACTGGCAAATAATTATTCCATCATTTCTGACTTCTTAGACTTTGTAAATCTTGTTGTATACCCTATAGGTTTATAACTATCAATGACCATTTGGATGATATGATTAGAAAAACTCAAAGTTGGATGTATACATATGCCCGGCTCCTTAAATGAATCTACAGTTTCAACTGCTGTGTACTATATTCAATATTCACCTTTCCGTCTAGGTCTGCCTAATTTCATATGCTTGGTTTTTCATGTATTTATTAGCATATTATGCTTCTGCGCCCAAATGGTCAATTTTGTCAAGTTCTTTTGCAGACATGCCCTGTCTAACACATGTAATTAATTTACCCATTTTCCAGTCATTTGCATACAGACCATAGAATACCACAGATAAAAATTATATATCTGAAAGGTACAACCTAAACAAGTATGGGCCTTGGACACAGCCCTGTGAGACACCCTGACTTTAACCCAGAATTTCACCAGTCCATTTATCGTATGATACTTGCTGTGTGTTATCTATCTTATCAAGATTTCATCAGTACCTAGCTATTCTAAATTATTGATTAGTGTTTGGTGTATGACCCTATCAAATTCTGAAGGTAAATCTATATAGATTATATCACAGCATATTTTTTAATTTATAACTGTTATTAATTTGTTAGCGAACGTAATCCGCGGTGGTACAGTGGTAGCATTGTTACCTCACACCAAGAGGTTCTCCTGTTCGATTCTCGGCTGGAGTGCCTTCTGTGTGGAGCCTGCATGTCCTCCCCATGGTCGAGTGGCCTCCGAAAGCCATGCGTAAATGGGTGTGCCTTCGCTGAAGGTTGGGCTTCGGGCTGGCAACTCGACACCATAAAAATCGACTGCCAATCATTAGCGGACCGGAGTTCTGCTGTGGCGACCCCTAACCGGGAAAAGCTAAAAAGACAAACAAACATTAATTTGTTATCGAACATCATGTCAAAGGTGGTTTTACAACTATTTTCAATAAATGCATGCTGATGAATGATTTCAAGTCCCAACCTTTCCATTTCTGACAATAATTCAACAAATCTAACCTTCTCCTTTACTTTTCTACAACATGAAAGTAAACTTATGGGTCTGTATGACTCTGGGCTTGTCCTACTCCCCTTTCCCTTAAAGACAGGTTTAACAAGTGCATGTTTCCAATCTTTAGGAATCTCCCAGTACTTAAATGACCTAGTGAATTACAGATATAATAGCACTGTAAGTTCATGCAGAAGTGTTCTTAGGTCATTATTACTAGCTCCATCTCCTCCCTGTGCTTTGCTTGGGTACAGTTTAAATAGGTCTTTTTAAATTGACAGTAAACTCTCAGTTAACCGGATCTCAAGCAACCGGTACTCTCAAGCAACTGGCAAAAAAAAAATCAAAATAATGCAGTACAGTTTTCATGTGTTGCACTTTCAATTTCCCCCTCACAGAAACATAGCTTATGTTTTTAGAGTTTTAGAGTTTTAGAAAGGAAAATAGGAATAAATACCCTCTCCCCAACCTGAAAACAAGTCAAACCAAACAAATAGTGTAGGACACAGTATCAGTCAGGCCTGCTTTTAATAGTAACTCTCAAGCAATCAGAAACTATGGTTATCCAGCATCTACCAATCCTCTTGGGTGCTGGTTAAGTGAGAGTTTACTGTAATCTAATTTAATTTAATTTCAGTATCTGAAATTACCTGGTATTACTAGGACAATCTATCACCTGCTTTGTGGTGTCAAATTGTTTTGCATAAGATTTTATAAATATATCTATACCCTGGTGTGCTTGAGCATGCATTTTAGAATTTACAAGCAATTTATCAATTTGCATATCTTTACTCCTACCAAATCTTATGTATCCAAACAAAAGTTTACCTATTATGCTCAATTAATTTTTTTCATCTTTTCTTGATGTTGTCTCACTGTTTAATGTGTCTGTCAAGGTTGTTTATTTCAGTCTTGAAAGGTATAGTTTGACCTATTTTTCATTTCTTAAATGTTTTTCCTGTCTTAATCAAGTATCTTGTTTTTATGGAACTATGTTGTCCGGACCTTATGTGCCTAGGTCATAATAAACATTTGTTTTGCATTGAAACAATTTCCCTTTTTAAACCTGCAACATTTCTTCTGCATTTTTTTCCATGGAATACATCAAAGCAGCTAGTTTTACATAGTGACTATTTTGCTTCCATATGTCTATCTGGTATTAATCTTCTGTGCATTAGTTTAGATATCAGTTTGGCAGAATTATCTTGCAACAATTTAACCTTTATAACCCCGTGATCTGTCCACATCAATGGTCAAAAAACTTGACATGAATTTACAGTCATTTACTTTGGAACCCAAACAATTTCTACTATGTTCTGTTCCCTGGTAGCTTTTTTACAATCTGAAGCAATTGTTGTTCCTGACCATACATTGTAAATAATTTCCTTATATTATTTCCGTCTTTTTCCTGGTAAATTTAAGTCCCTGAACATTATTATTTTTCCCTCCTGTGTTGCATGCAAGAAATGTATGAATTCCTGTAGGTCATCTGCACTTGACTTTGGTGGTCTGTACACTCCAACAATTGTTATATTTTCCAAGGTTGTTGTTATTGCCACAGTTACACAATCTATCACTTAGATAACCAAATATTACAGATAGATATGGGAGAAACAGGGATAATTTGTTTATTTCAGTTTGATAACTGGGTAACTGGACAAGTTGACAGACATTCATAGCCATAACCCAAGCACTATGATGCAAGATACAAACAGAAAATGATGGAGACACTAAATAATGCACAGAAATGTAAACAGTACAATAGCAAAGCAGAGACAATGCATTTGTATGTGATTTACAGTTATAAATACAAGTGACATATTACTTACAGTATGTAGAATTAAAGTAAGCACTCAATAGTGGTCAGGTTTTTAAAGTATTTTTTACAAGAAAGCTTTGGCTATAGAATGAACTGAAAGGGTTAGCCATTGTCATGGAAGCAAAAATATCTGTTGCCCTTAAACAGTTGTTCCTCTAGTTGGTTTCAAAATAAATTAAGTGATTTTTGGATAGGGGCAGAGTCTGATTTTTAACAGCTTGTTGATTTAACACTTAAGTAGAAATGTAGCTCTTTCATTCACAGGTAGTTAGTTACAACTCTGTATGTGTTGGCAGTTACAAGTTTGGGGTTCTGCAGGAAGAACAAACCTGCAGGTTTTGTCTATAGTTGTTTGCATTTAGTGTGTGTTTGAGCTAGAATGCAAGGTTACAAGAGTGAACCCACATTCAATTTTAGAGATATGTACATTTTTAGCAAAGGCATTAAGAACTGTAGGGGTGAGGATGTGTGAGCTTCTATAACATAATTTTATTTGGTAGAGTGTTTTGCTAATAATATTATCAGTATGAATGGCAAATACAATGAGTCTATTGCATTACCATCTCCATACCTGCAGTGCCAAGCCAATATTTTTTTTTAAAACTGCAGGCAAGACAATTCAATTAAAATAAATATTGATCCAGAGTGTATGAAGTAAACTTGGGATCAGGGACAAATTCTGATGTCTGCTGTGCGGCGAATACAACGTGGTGCAGGTTCACGTCAGAGACAAGTCAATAGCTCTGATTAATGTAACTGGCAAAAATTTGTTACAACTCATAAAATGACAATAACACTGTTAGTTATATGAAAATTCTAAAACGTGCTACATCTAAGTTTCTAGAAAAATTCTCTAATAGAGCAATATGTTTGAGAAGTTTTACAGTGGTTAGCTATGTTGAAAAAATTGTCCTCCAGTGGGTGTTCATTACAGAAAAGGCATTCAGCATGTCTAAGATGTACAAGCATTCAGAATACAAAAAGCAACTAAGTCACAGCAAAACCGCTATCATTTTGTAAGCCTATAAAACTCCAAAGAGTCAAAAATAATTCTACCGCACATTATGCTGCAAGTGCCATCTATCGAAGCAGACTCAAGGAAGGACTCAGTTCTAGCAGCTTAAGACACTGGAAAAGGTAAAGTGTAAGCAGACAAATTATTTATTAAACATTTATTGTCCAGGAAAGTGCAACTCGGACAGAGCTTATTTTCAGTGGAGGCCTGGGAAAAAATGCTCCAGATGCACAACTCTGGAATGTGGGAAGAAACCAGAGCACCCAGAGGAAAACCACACAAATACAGGGAGGACATGCAGATTCTACACAGAAGGCAGCCCAGCTGAGAACTGAATCGGACAACCTCTTGTAGTGAAGAGGCAATGTAAACCACTGCACCACTGCGCCACCAGTTAGATCAACCACAAAATGAAGATGGAGTAGAATGCAAACTAAGATCGATGAATATTCCTAACTCAAACGTTTCGGTTGCAGATAAAATGGCAGTAATGAACCACAGTCCAAGATAGCAATGGTGAACTATAGTCCAAAACAGCAATGGTGTGCCTAACTTTATGTATACGTGCGTGATGTGTGACATATGTGTATGTATGTGTGTGTGAGAGAGAGAAAGAGATGGTGTGTGTATGCATGTCTCCTGTGATGGATCGGTGTCCCATTTAAGATTTATTTGTCTTGGTTCCACTGAATGCTAAGATATAGTCTGGAACCTCAGCAACATTAAAGCTGATCAGGTGCATAATTGCAGAATTAATGAATTAAATTATAAGTATTTTGTCTAAATGGATAATATATAATATGCCCATCCAGACAGAGGAGACAACATTATACATACTGCTTAAATCCTATGAAGTGTATACAAGATACATTCATGTAGCATTACATATTGACAATCTGTCCAGGATGTGAAGCAAAGCTTGCATTATATTATATCAACATACATACATTAGTAGATGTGTCTTTGCATAGCTAGGGAGTACACTAGCTGTGCATATCTGTGCCATCTGTGTGCCACAAAAGTTGTATTGACATAGAAATCCCACATACATCCCTACTCACACCTATAACAGAGATAAAACATTGTAATGAAGAATGGCAGTAGAGGTGAAATAGGGAAACACAACAAACAAATGGAAGGAACAGGAGCAGGAGTGTCTGGAGATTGGGTATGCACTGAGGAGCACATAATTATACTTTTTGTGCGTAGAGTAACTTTTCTTTTTCTAGAAAATGCATTAAGAAAATAATGTGAAATACATTAATAAACTGGGATGAACAGAAGAGGAATGGAAGGGTTACAGGAAAGCTCACGTAGGTAGATGTGACAGATGTATATAGTAGTTAGTATTTTACAAGTGTTTGTAGTGTCGAAAGGGGCACAGTGATGGAGGTTGATAGTGGGAGGGTTACATAAGGATAGTGGTGGAACGTAAATGTGGGGACTGCAAGCAAGAATGCACTTTTTAAGGGAGGTAAGACACATGTAGGTAGTTAAATTCTACATACCTGTACTAGTTAAGCATTTCACACCCACATACATAGGTTCATGGGTGTATATTTGGCTAATGACCACTGGGGCCCTTATAGGTTCATAGGTGTATACTAGCCTAATGATCATTGGGGCCCTTATAGGTTCATATGTGTATACTAGGCTAATGATGAGTAGGACCTTTATTAGCTAAGCTAAGCAAGCCAAATGAGTCCCACTATATGCTGTATCCTGGGAATTTATAGTGAGAGAGAGGTGTGTTAGCTTGGGAATTATTATGGGTAGTGGAGGGGGTATGTTAGTTTGGACATGATTTACTGCCTGCTTGTGTCCATCAGAGACATTCCATCAAGACCTGGGATGAATTTCCAAAATTCCATCCGTTGATATAGGTTACACTTGAAAAGGGTTAGAGATGGACTCTGTTTCACATGGATGGGGAACCTATTTCAGAGAATGGGTTTTCTCTAAGAAATATATCTGTCTCTCCGACATGTCCTATTTACATAGTAATCAAAATTTACATGCTTAGATCTAGTAGTTCTGATGCTGCTCAGATTGTGAATGTGCACAGGTCCATCAGTGTGGGATCCTTTGATGCCTTGAGTGCCGAACATAGGACACCTCTGAGTAGTCTGTAGGAGACCAAGTGTAGAGACAGGGGTATAAGGTGATTCACATAGGAAAATGTGTTTATGCCCTGGATTTGTTTGGTCAGGTACCTTTGTGGACATTCCAGTTGATGTAAGCGGCTTGTTAGGTACATACTGAAGAGGCATTATACTCATTGCAAGGTGTTATACTGGCTGAGTGCAGTGGCATTATGACTTTCTTGGGCATGGATGCCATGCCCTGACTTATAAGTTGAGGGACAAAATAATTTTCATATATCTTTCGGGGGAAATTAATGAAATTGGGATATGTTTTCAGGAAATTACATTTTGAAAAATTGTCTGAGTGTCTCTGTAAGTGGTGCAGATTTATTCAGTATCTCTGAGTTGGCCAGCTTGTGAAGAATTACTTGCAGATGGATTTATAATATTATTTAGCATCGCATCCTTTGTGTTGGTTGACAGCAGATTTTTCAGTTTCTGGATTTACTCCAGGGATGCAGTGTGTGGTGTGATTGCACTTAAATAATTAGCAAACATTTTCAATTAGCATGATCTAACTGTTGTTCCGTTTCTGTCTGTGGTGTGAATAATGCTTTGGTATGACTCATTTAACCGGATATCATTTTATTGTAGGTAAATACTTATTCTTACTTGTTTCCTTTAATTTAGCAGACATTTGCAGAAAAAATCATTATAATGCCTCACTACAATATTTGTTTACATTGATTAATAATTTTATTTCTGTTGTTCTTCTACATTTCTCAGGGTCCTTGCTACACTGAACACCAACAAGTTTACAGTTAGCTGCACCTGTTTTCTAAATCCCATCCTTTAGTCCACAGTTCTGGATAATGTGCAATGTTTTTACCAGTGTTAATTTTTTTTTCTTTGAAAATCACATTTATGACATATGTGTTTGTATATTGTGTTCGGGATCATGTATAAAAATACCTCCATATGGACATTATAGCAACTGAGTTACCAAAAAGAAATATCTATATAGATATATATATATATATATATATATATATATATATATATATATATATATATATATATATATATATATATATATCTATATATATATATATATATATATGTCTGTCTGTATATATATATATATATATGTATACATATATTTGACACGTAAACAGCCTCCAAGTTTGCATTGACTGTTTAGAGGTTAAAACTGATTTCCAGTCTGAGACTGAACTGTTCTTTAATGGGTTCACCTACTTATTTATCTCAGATCCTAAATGGACATAAATCTTTCTTTGGTGAAACATATTAATCCAGTGGTGTTTATGTTTGTGGCTAATAATGAGATGTGCACCAGAATAGTACCATCTGTAGTCTGAGATGAAGTCAGGAAATGGTCGTATATCTGTCTTAACGCATACTGATTATTATGCACTGGTTATCATGATGTGTGCTCCACAATGAATAATCACATAAATAAACTTGTGGAATCCAGAGCTCTAACTAGGACTGAATGATGGAAGAGGCTGCCCCAGATGTAAGACACTAGGGGATAAAAACTGAAGGGTGCCGATTATGAATAAGCAGAGCAGCAGTTTTCATTTATGAATGAGGACATTGTAGCTTTAATACTGCATCCTCAGTCTCACATACACAGACTTACATATCAATACATCTTTTGTCATTGATGGTTTGTATCTGCTCTGGCTTCTTTGAGACAGATGAGTAGAATAACTTCACAAAGTACTTCTTAACGGTACAGCTCCTGGTACCTGCTTTTGCCGCAATCACTTCTGGTGGTTCTGCTATTTTTTTGCTCACTAACCACAACTTCAAGAAAACAAAACAAAAAAATAAATAAATAAAACTGGAGTGCAAACATTTAAGTAAATGTCAGTTTACTTTTTAGCTGTCCTTATGCTTCAGTTTTTATACTCTGATTTTATTATTATTTTTTTTTTAGCTGTCATTAGCAATGAAAAATAAATGATGGTTGGAAGAAAATGCTGTTGTCATATTAGAATGTCAGAGAGACTTAAGCTTGGAAGGTAGTAAATTCACCTGCCTTGGTCCAGGTTCTTGTATACAAATTCCTTGCTTTGGACCAATTAATATTTTGTAGCAGGAAAGTCCATTTTATTATGGTTTGCAACCCCCACGTCAATGATACATGCATCATGTCAATATTACAACTTAAGGTAACACAACAATGGGACATGCAAGAACAACAATAGTACAAATTAGCAGTGTCCTTAGCAGTACACAGAAGTCATTCATATCCATACAATGTATTTAAAGACTATTTGTTTCATGACCTTATTTTAATTATATTTATTTGGAGAACGATACTTTTAAAGTCACTGCATATAGAATATAGAAGAGGTCTACTTTCAGAAGAATGTTTTAACTAATTGTATTTTATTCACCACATTAAAGAAACATGAATCTCTGAAGTTGCATTCGTGCACTGAAGTATGCCACTGGTTTATATATCATTCCGACTTTCTTTATTAACTATTACAAAAACAAGAACTACAATGTGAAAATATATTTTTATTATATACCTTCATGGGTCACTTTACCAGATTATGAATGATACCACACCTAGTATAATCAATTCTGACCCTGAGTGTGTCTAATAGCAATAAATATGTTTTTAATGTAATATGATTTACTGAACACATTTCACAACATACGTAGTGTTATGCTCCTTTTCAATGGTGGAATGTACCAGTGATTCTTCTATAGGCAATGCCACAGGTATGAGTTGCTACAGATATTGGATTTGTTACTATTATTTGATATATTGAACATATAATAGAACAAATCTTCTCATTTTTTTAGAAGTAGCTAATCAAGGTAAACGTTACAGTTCCTGTGTCAGCATATATTCTTTAGTGTTTATAAATTATGTGAAAAAAAAATAAAACTTACAATGCTTTCAGATAAAACAGTGAGGGATGAACAACCAATTACTATGGTTATTTTGAGGATATATTTCCCCCTTAGGAACATAAATATTCCCACTTGAACAAACCAAGCAACTTTCCATAGATTTTTTTTTTCTTAAATCAGTTGCCACAACCTCTTACATGCAGCACAAAACTATAAATCAATATTTTCTATTTACTTAATATCCAGGCTACGCTTGTCTTTACCTTTATCAGTGACCTTGCTGTTAAAGGTTAATGTTAATGGTCTCGTGCTTTGTTGTATTGATGCTTGACGTACCTCATTAACCTTGCTATTACAGCTGTTTATCATTTGTTAACATTCTTGTTATTGTCAGTACTCTTTCTACTTCTTACAACGTCTGTTTAGCATGTTAATCTATTTGGTTACTTATCAAACAAGTCAATAAAGGAGGTGTTTGCACTATGCAGAATATTTACCTGAAAATAACAGTCAGGTGTTTGCACTATGCAGAATATTTACCTGAAAATAACAGTCATTTAAATAATAAGATATTATTAAACACTAATATATAAAATGTAGCTAACATTTTTATGACTATTTACCCTACTAATTTACACCACAAAAGTTGCATATAAAACAACATAACAGAACTGTACATTTAATTCAGATGCTAACCAGAAACTAGTCATTTTGGAGTTAAGAAATGTCTGAGAAGATTTAGTAAATATGGTAGATTAAGATTTAGCCCTTATGCCATTCTTTAATTGTCAGATGGAACCTAAACGTTTTAGTGGTGACCTTTACATCACTAGCCTCCACATCTCCCTTTATTTAGCGAACTGAATGACCAGTCTTTCTATGTGCATTTGTCAGACTGCATGGCTGTGATATACGTTGTAGAACTAAGAGTGTGAAGCAAAGTCCTTTTCAATAGATAGTAGAATAGTTGCAGTTTGTCAGTGGATAGTAGTGAATTGTGTGGATTCTTCTGGTAACTTTCATTTTTATTTGATATTTGTTTATGTATGTTAGGAGACAATCTGCTCACCTAGCAGCAATGTGTCTACAGATATAGTACCACTGTGAGATATATTGTCCTTTGGAGTAACAAAAGTAACTGGCAAGCTGTATAAAGAGACACTTTAAAGTCTTCTTCAAATAGTCAGAGATTTTTTAAAATATTTTAAATTTATGTTATATCAGCTGTATGCAATACATCCTTTCAATATGCTGTTTGTAAGAAACACGAATGCCAGATTTCGATTAGTGGTGTATGCTATTTTATTTATTTATTTATTTCCTTGTGGCATATGACTTTTATTCTTCAGTGTCTAAGTGATTGCCGTTTCACAAACCAAGTATTTTATTTTAGTTCTTGAGTATTTGCACTGAACGCAAACTGATACTGCAAAATGCATTTAACTTGGAAGGATGCAGTAAGACGTTGTGCTCCTATAACATAAAATCCATAGTAAAAAGTAAAATTATATTTAAAAAAATGAAAACGTGCACGACATTTTAAAATCACAAATTAAGTTCAGAATCATGGCAGCTTTAGTTAATGCAGTAGACTGAGGCTATGCAGAGTTATCAAAGTGTTTCCTGTTGTTGTTGTGTCTTTCGGCTTTTCCCGGTTAGGGGTCGCCACAGCGGAACTCCGGTCCGCTAATGATTGGCAGTAGATTTTTACGTGCTGGCTTGCCGGGCCTAACGCACAACCTTCAACGAAGAAACGCCCATTCATGCCTGTCGCCGCGCAGAAGACGCTCTAACTAAGAATCGAACGGGCAACGTAAACAAAGTGTTTCCTGTAACCTAGGATTTTATTCCTGCAGCCTTCATTTGCTTATAGTTTCACTTATGCAAGTAACATAACCATACAAAACGCTCGAGCTGAACTTGAGAAAATATCCATGTAGATCAGTGTTCTGTTGTACGTGACAAGTATGAATAAAAATTAATAAAACAAAAAACTAAGAAGTGAATAAATGCGAGAAGTAATGTATCTCTTTATATAAACCACAGTATATGTAATAACTTCTCCGTCATATATTGCCTTCAAACCTGCAATATTTGTCCTTTTTCTTGCAAGACTCCTAAAAATGAATATCACTGGTGATTTGTTCACAGTTTGAAGTAAAAGAACAATTCGTTTTTTTCTTCTTTTTTAATTATATTGTGAAAGGCCTAAAAAGGAACAACTGAATTGAAACCTATTCTGATGTAGAGGTAGGTGAAAATCTGTCATCAGCTCCAATGCGCATGACATGTGCAGTAATTACTAATTTATTGTAGGTGCATAGGTGCTTACAGGACTAACATGCAATAGAGCCTTTATAAGCCTGGCCACACAACTCAAATATGTCCCCTCATATCTTGGATGTTTATAGTGGGATGAGGTATGTTACTTAGGATGTTTTCAAATATTATATGGAAGTGGGTATGTGCATTTGGATGTAATATATTGTCTCCCTCTGTCCATCAAAGACATGGCTAGCATACCCAGGATGAATTTCTAGTTTCTATCCATTGGTTAAGGTTATGCTTGTATAAGGTTAAGGAAGAACTCTGTTTCATGTGGCTGGGGATCCTCTGAGACACATATCTGTCTCACCAACATGCCCTTTTTATGTTGTAAAAAATTGAAATCCTTGGCTGTAGTGGCTCTGATGCTCTGTCCATTTTGCAGATGTGCAAAAGGTTCATTAGAGCTGAATCCAAGGCATATATCACATCTCAGTAACCTGTAGGAGAAAGAGTACAGAGATAGAGTTTTAAGGTGCTCAGTATATGACAATGTGTTTATGCCCTGGATTCATTTGGTATGGAACTTTTGCAGGCATTTCGATTCTTGCTTATGTCTAGTCAGGTACATACTGAAAGGGACATTATACTCGATGGGACTGATGAGGGTCGAGTAAAGTGGCACTACAATTTTCCTGACCTAGGATGCTATGCCCTTACTTATAAGCTGGGTGACAGAATGATTTTCTTACTACCTTGGCCACATGTTGGTCAAAGGCCAGATTACTATATACATATGTTTCCAGATCCCTGACTACCAGGTCAATTCTTTGGGGTATTTTATTGATAGCATAATATCCCTGAGTGGCTGATTTCCCAAAAGGTACTATGATGCATTTCTTGGCACTGAATGTTAAGCCTCTGGCACCTGTTGTTTGTCTATGTTAGACCCTCTTGCAAGATGTTGGTGTAGTGGGAGAAATCTATGATAGCTCCTACTTTCTAGTCATCTGTGAACTTGGTCAGCCAAAGGCCTTTTGACATTCACCTAGACTTCCAAGAAGTAGATGCCAAAGAGGAGTGGGTCAAGCATGGAGTCCTAAAGGGCCCCACTTCTGACTTATCTTTTTGTGTAGGTGGTCTAAGCAATGCTGAGTTCTTGGACCCTGTCTGTAAGCCAGATGGTAATGTTATGTAGAGGTTTGTGCCCAGTTTGTTGAATTTGTCAACAATGCCCAAGTGGGGTATTGAAATTAATGCTTTAATCAGGTCTAGGTAGGCAGTAAACAAAGCCTTCTCAAAGAAATCCACCAGGTTTAACAGGCATGACATTCTCTTGATAAAGATAAACTGGGTTGGGTCCAGTGCCTGAAGATTGCCACTGTCTTTGTTGATCATTTTCATGATAAATAGCATTGCAAATAAGACTAGTCAGACTAATTGGTCTGTACTTTCAGGGGTCTGCTTATGGTCCACATTTGTGGAGAGGGATAACCATTGCAGTCCTCTATTCATGTAAGGCAAAGTCTGTTTTTGAGACTATAGTTAAATAGTGACTATAGTGGCCCTAATAAGTCACGTTTCAGGATATTTAGGAAGTATTCAGTGATATTGTTGGGGCTGACTGAGATTGTGTTTTTGACCTTAGCGAGCACTGATAGGACCTGCTCCCTGTTAATAGATGTGGGGGTTATACTTGTAAAAATTACTTGGGGGATGGGTGAGAGGAAGTGGGGGCTGTAGTCTGAGCTGACTTTGTCAGCCAGCACATTTGCTGTGTCACTCTGTTTAGTGAAACTGACACTATTGTTTACCAGTTCAGTGCACTATTGTGTGTTACTGTTGAGATTTTGGACATAGCTATGTAAGCCCTTGTGGATATCTTTTGCCTAGTAGTCTATTTTGACCATGTAATTGGCTTTGTTGGACTTAGCTTAGTTTCCTGATTAGTTCGATGATATAGGTTCATAGGTTCATACTAGGCTATCTGCCCTAGGGCATTTATAAGCCTAGCCAGAGTGTGTTTGGCTTTCGCCACCCATTTTAAATTAATTTTGCTATGCCCTTTTTCGAGGTTAGTATACTGTGCCTCTGTCTAACAGTGATACAGAAGTGATACCCGGGGTAAACCTACGATCTCCCATCCACTCATCAAGATTCCTCTTGAAGAGAGTCAATGAGGGACTCTGCCTAACCTGGACTGGGATTTTATTCCAGAGTGAAGGGAGCCTCTGGGTTATGGATCTGTCCCTCCAGCATGTCCTATTTATTTCAGGGCTGAGGTTCAAGTCTCTTGAGTGTGTAGCTCGATGGGATTTGGATTTTCTGAGGTGCAGCATGTCCATATACTTCTTATCTTTATGGGAGTTGCTGTTCCTTATTTTGGCCATGATTTTGTTCCTTTGGTTATATAACCTGTTTAGAGTAAGATACCACTAGTGTGGTTTGGTTTATGAGTTAGCTTTGGTCTTTCTTGTGGTAGATACAGCAGCCTCTATGCAGCCATCTACATGACTGTACATTGATTTTGTCAACAATTCAGCATATGTTGCAGTGAACTGTGGGATACAAGGGGCACTGAATGTTGACAATCTATCACTTAATAGTGGTAGTTTGCTTTGGAATAATATATAACTCTTACAAGGGTTTATTGGGGTTAACTAGTTAATTTTTTTTTGAAGGAGACAGCTTTGTGGTCTGAACTCACTAGATGGAATGTAATGTGTGTGTGTGTTGGGGGGGGGGGTCAGAGCTGTCCGGTATTGGTGAGTTCCAAGTCCACATTGTCAGAAGCTCTACTGGGTGTGTGTACTATCTGGTCAAGGGTGTTTGCATTAGTAAAGTCCAGGAATCTTTCTTCCTGCAAATATGAGGCAGTGTAGGTTTCCCAGTCTGTAGAGATTGGTTAAAGTCCCTTGATATTCCATCAAAGTATTCCATCTTAGTCAAAAATTAGAAAATTTCCTCTGTAGTTTTACCATCACAGCTTGCTTATGGCACTCTTCTCGGATTAGTGAGTATGATAACAAATCACAAATGGCATAGCATGGATCTTTACTCCTTTTAATGGCATGAAACACATTGACAATCCACACATCATTCTGTACACCTCATAAAGTATCTGACTGCAAATCTCAGGATATACAGTCCTCATCCTGATACCATAATACACAACCCCTATATACAATAGACAACACTCCTATATACAATACACAATACCTCTATATAAAATGCGCAACACCACTATATAAAATGCACAGTGTCTATATACAGTACACAATTCTCCTATATACAACACACAACATCTTTACATACTGTTTATATACAATACACAATGCCCCTATATACAATGCACAACACCCCTATATACCTTTTAAAAGTACCCAACTTCCAACTTTTCTGGATTCAACTTCACCAGTATTAGCTCTGGTCAATTTTGTCATCCTGTCTGTCATAAAACAGAAAAAAAAATCCCCTTCTTGGAATGCCAAAATCTATGTTTTGCCTCAAATGACTGCTGTTGTTTATATGTTAACTATATTAGTCCTCCAGTGTTTATTGATTTACCTAAGCCTTATGAAATCTGCACATATAGTACTTCAAAACAAATCCTTGTCAAACTACCCTGAAATCACAAACAAATGAGGATTAACCCCCCCCATGTTTTTCTAATCTGTGCTAAATATTCATTAGACACACATGACGACTCAAACTTTTTATCTGTTACCATGATCGGGATCCCATGCGAGAAAGGTCTGTCATCTTTTGCAGAACACTGCATCAACAGAAGACACTGTCTACCTTAATGTGTAACTATAGGTTGAAGCTGAGGGGCATTTCTCTGTGAGGAGTCTACATTATCACAGTCCAGCTGCATCCACCCATTTATATTTTAGAGCTAGCATTCCTGAAAGTCATTGACAGCTGTCCATCAGCAACACATGCAAAGTTATTAACAGTCTTTCTACAAAATATAGCAGAAATATCAATGTTAAGTTCATGGTCCCTTGTATTCTAGTACACAACACACTTATTTGATGGACTTGAGAAAGCAATGCACTCCCAAAGGCCATGTATGACTGTTGGCCTGGGGACAGGTCCATGTCAAGAAGAATTAGAAGCTACCAGATAATGGGATGTAGAACACTATAAACAGAATAACAGAAACAGAAACTGTTGAGAGGAAGAGATAATGAACACAGTGTCCATGTGAGGTACGTTAAAAGACGAAAGGTCTGACACTCCCAGCAAGCTAAATAAATATGCAGACACTGTGCCTGCTACTGCAGTGACAGTTGACAAGCAATTCAGTTCTAGTTGTACAGACACAACTAGTGCATTACATGTCAATATGCATACAACAAAGGCTCAGTTCCTTTAAACTGGCACTGTGAAATCAGGACACAATAGGAAGGACTGTTGTGGTATGCATGCATGTAGTTATAAAGTGTAATATGATAAACTCGGTCATGTGTATTAGTGCTGAGCAAACAAACTGCCGACCTGTCAGTTTTGCCTATATGGTGAGAAAGCAGACAATATCAAACTCATAAGGTATGTTCATATGTCAGCTGACATAGGCAATGCACATGACTATGGTAGACTTCAGTGTTATTGAGATGTTAGAATCATCATGTGACAACATGTACTCTTATAATGTTGCATGTAATACAAGAGTAGTAAAGTGTACATGTGTGCAATGTGAATACCAGTTTTATCTTGTTCTGGTATTCACATCATGTTGCCATCAGGCCTAGGCAGCAAGTAGCACAGCTACCACATATTACCATGTTCTACACCCAAATATGGAATGTGTTCAGGTTAATATAACCAGCTCGCCTACTTAAAATATCCCATTAGACTTTTCATGAATTTCTGTTTAACAGTTACTGTAACTTCATCTCTAAGTATACACCTGACTGTAAATGGTTTGAAAATAAAACAAAAAGTATTATGCATGCTTGTTGATTTACTTTCACTGTTGACTCATTTTTATTTTCTCATGACTACACCCACAGAATTATGTCAGCTTAGGTATCAGTAATGATTTACATACACCACTAGAGCATTCTGGGTAATCAAAAGTATCATACATCTTTAGAGATACAGCTACTTACTTACATTATGCTTCACTAATAAATCATCATATGTCTTAATTTTCAATGTAAAATATTCCACCTGATATAAGAATTCCTTGTTGCTGCATTTAGCATGGAAATATAGTAGCGTATACACAAATCTAGGTAGTAAGGTTTTTGGGTTCAGTGTTTCGGTATGTTATGTCAGAAGTTTTTAGCATCAAGAAAATCTTTAAGTGATCAGTCTTATCAACAAAATAAATTGCAAAAATAACACATTTTTACATATGACACTGCAAAATTTTATGCTGTGTATGGTAAATAAATGTCTCCCATCTCTACAGATTTGTTACTTACATTTGAAGTATGTCAATGTATTGCAATGCCTGTACTTTGCAAGCCCCTTACAATACATTGTTGTCCACAAACCTGTTTTTCCTCAAGGTGATCATCTGCTGAAGCTAATGAACATGCTTCTGCAACAGCTGCAGATGACTTTCCTACAATGCCCTGTCATGCTGACACACATTGTTTTGGCATGGGAAACAGTGGTGATGACATCATAGCCAGTCATGACACTGTTATTGTTGAGGTGTCACTTCAGTTCATTCAAGTTCTTGATTCTAGTACCATGAGCATGGATATATGCTGGTTACAGTTATTGCCCTCTGTTCTTGCTGTCATTTGAGGGCTATTGGGCTATTCTGTAAAACTTCTCCCCCCCCTCCCCCCCAAAAGGAGAGATATCTATTCCAGAGGATTGTAGCCCCCCAAACATCTCCAACACCCAGGTGAGAACTGCCCTCACTAAGGCAAAAAACACAGCATCCATGGGACCGGATGGTGTCCCCGGCTGTGTGCTTCATGAACTCAACGAGGAATTAAACCCACAGTTAGGACAGCTGTTTGATCTTAGCCTCACCTCAGGATACGTACCCAAGGAGTGGCGCACGGCGACTGTGGTCCCACTTCATAAGGGCGGTGCCTCCACAGACCCTGGAAATTACCGCCCCATTAGCTTGACAAGCCTTATCTGCAAAGCCATGGAGAGGATCATAATGGAACTCATAAATAAAGACATAGGGAACTTGCAGACTTTGGATCCAACCCAGTTTGGCTTTGTCAAAGGCAGATCCTGCCTCTTAAACTTGGTTGACTTTTTCGAGACAGTCACCAAGGCCATTGATGAGGGAAAGGCAGTCCATACAGCCTACCTCGACCTGGCAAAGGCCTTCACACAATACCCCACTCAGGTATCATCGAAAAACTCATCAGCTTGAATGTAAACCCATACATCACAAGATGGGTTGCAAACTGGCTAAGCGACAGAACCCACAGGGTCAGAGTTGCTGGAGCCATGTCAGACTCAAAGCCTGTCACAAGTGGTGTCCCACAGGGCTCAGTCCTGGGTCCACTCTTGTTCGGCATCTACTTTTCTGAAGTACAAGCAAACACAGGAGGGTTATGGCTGACAAAGTTTGCAGATGACTGCAAACTGGGCCATAGTCGAAAACACATCTGACACAGATATCCTCCAGAAGGGCCTCACAGAAGCGGATAACTGGTGCCAGAGCCATGGCCTGAAGTTAAACGCCAAAATATGCATAGTCATACCCTTTGGGAAAAACAAGGTTACCCCTAGCTACCATATAGATGGCAATCCACTGAGCACAGAAAAAGTCATCAGGGATCTGGGGACCCAAGTTGACAGTAGCCTTTCGTTTGACACTCATGTTGCTAAAGTAGTTAGGAAAACCTTCTATATCGCCCACCTGATCATGAAGGGATTCACATCTAGATCAAGGGAGGTCATCATCCCCTGTACTCATCACTCATTAGACCTATGATTGAGTACAATGCCCCGTTCGGAATGTATCTGACCAAACACCTGATGCAGCTTGAAAGGCCCCAAAAGTTCCTCACCAAAAGGATAAAGGGTCTCAAAAATATGTCTTATGCTGCCCGACTGAAAGAACTCCAGCTCTATTCAGTCTCATACCGCTTGCTCAGAGGTGACCTGTGCCTGACATATAAGGCCATGTCAAACCCAGATTTGATGAATATGCTTCACCTCAAAAAAATCTAGATCCCTCAGAACCACAAGGGCGGGAGACTTAAACCTTGACATGGTTATAAATAGAACGTGCTGGAGGGACAGATTCATCACCCAGAGACTCCCTATGCTGTGGAACAAAATCCCGGTACATGTGAGGCAGAGCACCTCGCTGGTCTTGTTCAAGAGGAATCTTGACCAATGGATGGGAGATCGCAGATATACCCCAGGGATTACTTCAGTGTCACTGCTTGACAGAGGCACAGAAAAATGATAGGCATAGTTTTTATTCAAACTAAAGGGGTGGCGAAAGCCACATAACTATGGGCTAGGCTTATAAATGCCCTTGGGCAGATAGCCTAGTATGAACCTATGAACTATGAACCTAATCTGATAGTGCCATACACTCAGAAGCACCAGCAGACTGATTGCAGGCTTATTCAGCCATGATGGTACAGTCTGTATTGCACATGATTCACTCAGACAATGTTATGTTACCAGAATTTTTTCAGATGACAAATCCAATCTGCATCATGCAGGCACATGGAAAGACATCCTGCACGCACCCACCATGTTAGTCCAATAGGTTTAAACCTCATCTATGCCTCTGAGTTGGCCTCCAGTGGGAATTTCACACCACAAAGTAGAATAAAAATAGGCAGTGTAAGAAGATAAGCAGATTCACAGCTTTAAAGTATCTAAAGGAAGTTTTGAAGAACTTTGATATCAAATGTGCCCTGTTACACTATTAACGACCCATATCATAGAACACTGATCTACTACTGGAGCATCAGATGGTGCCACACATGAAAATGTTAGCCTAACAGACTAGTACCAGAGCCCTTCTACTCTTTTTCATCTCCATCTCAGGTGGTTTGTCCCATGGACAGTATGCTGGTGCCCGTTTCACACACCTGCAAACACATGTGCATGGCATGTAAAGTGCCTGGTTCCTGTAGTGTGTATGTGACTCCCCTGTACAATAAGTCATGTGACCAGTCAGTATGTACTTTAGCAGTGACCTGTACTGTCTCTGCAGCAGCAGCAGCTCTAGTAAGGACTACCTACTTAGCAGTGTCATAGTGAGAACAGGTACTGGGGGATACCACATTGCATGCGGCAAGTGTATGTGCCTTCACTCTTATGTTTACAGATTGTATAACTATCACTCATGCATTAAAATCTTGCAATGTTTGTGTAAGATGTATGGAACATTTGTGAAGGTGGCACACACTAAGGTACATAAAAGAGTCATCCTTCACCAATGTGCCCTTTGCATGACACACGTGCCAGGCATTCTTCTTCTAAGTAAAGGAAGACTCTTGACTACTTGGACTTGTGAACATATGCATTGGTGTCCTATAGGTCCAAACACTACATTTATTTATTTATTTCACATTTGCTAACCGGGTTAGTCTAACTGGATGCATTGGTGTCCTATAGGTCCAAACACTACATTTATTTATTTATTTCACATTTGTTAACCGGGTTAGTCTAACTGAGCACAAGCCCATTTTCAATGGAGTCTCGAGGAGAAAAGCTCCAACAAGGATTTTTATATATATAATGTCACAAATGAGGGAATTAATTAAAAATACTGCATAATTGTAAACATATAAGAGATATCACAGAAAGAAATGTAGAAAGTACATATGATTTGAGAACAAGTACAAAGATGAGTAGGGAATTTGCAGTCAGGAACATTTTTGAGATTAAATAAATTTGGCCAAGGCAGAGAAAGATCAGGTAGGATCCTCACAGGGACAGATCCAATTTTTCTGGGAGAAGTGTTTTAGTTCTTTTTTGAAGCTGTTTGCTTGTGTGATGTTTTTCAAGTTCAAGGGGAGGTTGTTCCAGATTTTCATTATGGATGATTTATAAAGGGGATTACCAATATTCATTTTGGGTGTACATGTTTCTAGAAGTTTCTATGAACTGCGGAGGGGACAAGGGGGGTAGCAGGTAACTAGATTGGTGAGAGAAGGACAGGCAGTGGGATTATTAAGTATGAGATGAGTTAAATGTAGTTGGGATAGTTTTAGATGGTGGGAGAGTTCAAGCCACTGTAGCTTATGGAGCGCTATGCAATGGTGGGAAGGATTAGAAAAGTTGGCTGAAAATTTGCCAATTTTATTATAGGTTTGTTCTAGCTTGGAGATTAGGCGGGATTTAAGGTTGGTGAGGTCTGGTGATCCATAGAGGAGGCTAGGAAGGAGATAGGCTTGGGCTAGGGTGTGTCTAGATTCAGCAGAGAGGAATTCTGAGTTGCAGTAAAGTATGCCAAATTTTTGCTTAGTTTTCTTAATTGCTTGGTGTATGTGAAAATCAAATTTTAGTTGGTCATCGGTAGTCATTCCAAGTAGTTTTGTATGAGTATCTACATTTATGAGAGTATTATTTAGTGAATATATAGAGAAGGTAGTCTTAAGGTGGTCCTTGTTTTTAGGGAGACAGAGGGGTAACTTAGTTTTTGGGGGGTTTTAGATCAGCTGATTATCATTCAGCCGTTTTTCAACAAGAAGGAAAGATTGTTGAGTGAGTTTCTGAAGCTGTAAGATTGAGTTGGAGGATGTACTCAGAGTGGAGTCATCAGCGTACTGTATGAGACTAGAAGGGGAGTGGAGGAGTGAAGGTCATTAATAAAGATGCTGGAGAGAAGGGGTCCAAGTATTGAGCCCTGGGGTACATCTGTGTGTATAGGTAAGAAAGAAGAGCAAGACGATTGCCATCTAACAGATTGTAGCCTGTTTGTAAGATAACCTGAAAACCATGAGAGAGTTAAACTGGATAGATTAAGGTTAGCCAATTTAGTCAAAAGTTTAGGGTGTGATACTGTGTCAAATGCCTTAGATAAGTCAAGGAACAGACATGAGACTAGATTATTGCTGTTCCTAGCTTCAGCAATGGTATGGGTGAAAGATAAAAGGGCTGTAGAGGTGTTGTGGTGAGGTCGGAAACCATGTTGGGTGGGTGTGAGGAGGTTGTTTTGAAGGAGGAAGTTAAGCATTTGGTTGTGAATGCATTTTTCTAGAATCTTAGATAGTGGGGAAAGTATAGCAGTAGGCCTATAATTAGAGGGTTCATTAGCGTTACCACCTTTGTGAAGGGGGATAATCTAGGAGGCTTTCTAGATTTTAGGTACATTAGCTTCTTTAATACAGTGATTAATAAGAATTGAGACTGGATAGGTGATGGAGTTTGAAAAAGTGAGGAGGAAGCATGTCGGCAGAGGGAGAACAGGGTTTTAGTTTGAGAAGCAGAGTCTTTATGTAGGAAGTAGAAACAGGGTCGAGAGAGAACATTGTGCTGTTGTTTACAGATAAGGGTGGTGTTTTTGAGCAGGGATTTAGGTTCATTGTAGTTAATTTAGTGATGGAGTCTATGAAAAATTGGTTGAGGAGAGAGGTGATCTCTTGGTCAGGGATATTAGGGTGGAGATTGGGAGTTTGAGGTTTACCAGGATGGAGGATAGAGCTAATACTTCTCCAGAAGTCTTTAGGGTTTGAATGAGCAGTGGTTAGTGTCTTAGTATAGTAGATCTTTTTATCATTGTATATTTGGTTCTTGGTATGGTTCCTGAGTTCTTTAAATAGTTGGAGGTGGGAGGTGGATTTACTTTTTTGCTAAGTTTTCCAGACATTGTCTCTTTTATGCATTAGTTTATGAGTGTCTTTACTAAGCCAGGGGGCGTAATTTGATTTTATTCTTATTTTATGTGTGGGGGGGCACAATCGAGTCTAGGGTGTTTAGGAAGATGTGGTTAAATTCGAGTACTGGATCTTCAAGAGGAAGTGAGTGCAAGAAAGACCAGTTAATAGCGGAAAGACTGTCATTGAGAGTGGAGGGATTGAAGTCTGTGAGTTTTTGACAGAGTTTGTACATATTTGATTTTTGTTGTTGGGATGAGTATCTCTGTATACTGATGGATAAGCGGCCACTAAGGGCATCAGGAACTGTAGTGGGGTTGTGATAAAGTGGGGGATTGTTGCACAAGATCCAGTCAATTGTGTCTCAACTGGAATGTTTGTTGAGTCTTGTGGGGTTGGAGATAAGTTGGGTGAAGCCGAACAAATTGATGCTTTGGACAGGGGAAAGGGTCTCAAGATACTTCCAATCTATATTAACATCTCCTAGTAGTATAGTTTCATAGGGTAGACTTAGAGAAACCCAGGAAAATATGTCTTTGAGAATATGGATGTTCTTGCCAAGAGGAATATAAACAGCAGCAATGGTAAGCTTTTTGTAGTTATTAAGGTGGTAGTTTAGTATTAGGACTTCTGCTGGGTGAAAAATCAGACAGGTTTACAGGGATGGGAGCAAGTGAGCGGTGTTGAGAATAAAGAATTGCCACGCCTCCACCTTTTTAGTGTTCCTATCTAGTGGATAGATGTTATAACCAGGGGGCAAGATATCAGAGTTTGGAATGTAGGGTTTGAGCCAGGTTTCTGATAGTACAAGTAAGTGGGGGAATATTGGGAGATGCAAGCATGAAGGTCAGTGATTTTATTAAGAAGGCTTTGAGTGTTGATAGCCATTATGGATAAGTGTTTGGAAGAATGGGGGGGGGGTAGAAAAGGAGGGAGAAGGGGGTGCATTTTGTGAGGGGGTGTTAGTTGAGTAGGAGAATGGATTATTTGGGCTGAGGTGGAGTTTGGTAGGGTAGGCCCTGAGTTAGGGTGGATATCACCTGCTTGTAGGAGGATGGTAGGTTTTAAAATGGGTTTTGGAGGAAAATATTTTTTTTTTGGAATGTATGTATGTTAAAGTCTAATGCTATGAGAGGGAGTCAGCTGGAGTATTTTGTAATGGAAAGATGTGAGATGGAAGTGTTGTGTAATGATGGAGATATGGTACTAAATGCTATGTTTAAATGACAGTAATAACTACAGGAGGAGGTAGGCATTGATTTGAGATAATGAATGTTGGTCTGGTAAGATGTAAGAGTAGAGAGTAGAAGGAGAAGTGATGTTAGTATCAAATTACTGACCATGGCTAGGGTGGTAGGTGGAGGAGGGGATTAAAGTTACAATAAACAAGGTAGGAGAGGAATGAATAGTATGTAGGAGAAGGGGTAAAAAGGAGGAATAGGGGAGTGGATAATAACTGTAAGGGGAAAGGGGTATGTGTTAAAATAGAGGAGGGGTGGTTGTGAGGAGTGTATGTGTGTAGTGTGATGGATGATGTGGGGGTGGAGACAAGACAGCTAGAAGTTAAATGTAGGATATTTGGGGGTGGATGGGAACATTTCACATACTTATGACAAGCATGGCAAATATGACCATCTCTAAATGTAACAATCACCTGCCTCAGCACAAATCATGTTTTTACTTCTAAACTGACCTCATAGTAAGCTTCACATCATCACTGTTGTGTTGTCTTGTGTTAAGACGTACAGCACAGCTATGTCTATGACTAGGATATACAGCACAATTAATGATGTCTCTGTCAGATGGGTTACCCTCAGAATGGGGATCAGAGTGCGGAAAAGGGAGTGAGGTATTGTAAAATATAGCTTCTGGGAATGATGTCAGTAATACAGAAGTATGTATGAAAGAAACCAACAACAGCAGATGGAAGGACTCATGACCCCTAGTGCCCAACAGCATCAACATGACTACTATAAGCAAAGCCTCAATTCATTATAATTTTGCATCATATTCAACATATTAGATAAATACATTTTCTTAATGACTAGAAGAAGAACACAAAACTACTAACAGTCCTATAGCAAACACCTGCATATACATGCACAGTGCACAACCTGACACTAGCGAAGGACTCTGCTTTTACCAGGCTTTTAACTCTTTTCTTCTGGATGAGCTTAGAGCTGGACTACCTCCCCTTGCCCCCCAGGATGGGTGACCCAACATTAGTCCCTCGCTCTTGTACTTCCTCCATACCCCACCTGTGCTGGTCATCAAACCTGGGCCATCTGGGCCACAGTAAAGGCTTCATTCCTCTGAACCATGGGACCACTAGAAATATGTTTTTTAGTCTTCTTTTTAGTGCAGTATAGTATGGCACTAAATAATATCTTGAATATTATCAAGAGTAATGCCTTCCAAGGTTAGCAGGCGCCTGGCAAAACACTCCAATTGGAATTATAGCTACAAATACAATTTAAGACTTTTAAGAGTGAAATAGATCAGCTTTCTCAGGATACAAACCTAAACTAGCAGGAGTAGGTCTCTTAAATGGTCTGTTATGATGTCATAACTCAACTACATTGTAGCATTGCAACATTAGACGTAGTCATGACATCTCTGACAACAAAATACCTTGGCTAACATCTCCTTCTCTGTTTAAACATAATGTGTCAGGCCACCAACCAAAGTCCTTGACCCATAAGCTATTAGTCTACCTTCTTGGAATAGAACTGCATCATGACCTTGATAGCTAGCATCTACTTGCAGAGCAGTAAGTATATTAATTTATTTATTTTTTTCTAAATGAGTAGACAGGGTAGCCTAAACACACTAGACTATGGGTTATAGGTATTACACATAAAAGCTGACATAGTTCATGCAATTTATTTATTTAATTAATTTAGCGTTTGTTGACTGTGGGCTACTGACATCTTTTAAAGTGAGACCCCAGGTGGAATTTATAGTATTAGAAGAAATTTGGCTATGGTGTTTTTGAACTTCCCCGACTCTTTTAGAGTAAGGTAAAAGTAATGCACTTTCCTAGAGGGATGGATGCGGGGAAGAAGAAGCTATGAAGACACATGCGGAGTAGAAAGAAGGCTTTAACTGCAGTTGCTGAAAATAAAGATAAAAACGGAGAAAATGTGCCAGAGAAGCAAGAACAGCATTGGGAATGTGACCTCTGACCTCATTCATTTGGATGGTTGTTTGAACCTTACAAATGAGGAGCATTTAGCTGCTTCATGGGAACATGTGCATTAGAATGTTTACACTACTGAGCCATCACTAGGAGGAATGCTAAATAGTCATTGTTGGAGTTACTGCAACAAGAAGCACTTGAAAGTAGAGCAGCATTGTCATCAGATGACTTAGCTGACAGAGTTTTTGAAGAGGAAGATAAACCTTTGGATGTAGAAAAGTCAGTACATCAAAACAAAGGCACTTATGCTTCTGTTTTGGGCAAGAAAAATGCTGATAGTTATGAGCAGGTCACTGGATTTGGTAGAAGAAGACATCCCATGGTAAAACGAAGAAGGAAATGTGGGAACATTCTGGACATGTACTTTTTATGAGACAATACACTTGTGACTTTGGGGGTTGGGGTTATGGATATATGCTCGTGTATGCATCTTACAAAGAAATATTTTTAAGACATCTGATGACAATCATCTTTTACTCTCTCTCTCCCCCTCCAATGAGCGATCATAAGGTGTCGCCAAGCCTTCCACAGGTTTACCTAATTGCTATCTGTGTTTCTCTGACTCTACTTCAGGCCCAAACTCTCTGGAAAACCCCCTTCTGCCAAACATCTAGAGTCTGTTTCCTTCCTTAGAGAAATTTATCTAAGTTTACCTAATTGCTACCTGTGTTTCCCTGACTCTACTTCAGGCCCAAACTCTCAGGAAAACCACCTTCTCCCAAATATCTGCAGTCTGTTTCCTTCCTTAGAGGAATTTATCTAAGTTTACCTAATTGCTACCTGTGTTTCCCTGACTCTACTTCAGTCCAAAACTCTCTGGAGAACCACCTTCTGCCAAACATATACAGTCTGTTTCCTTCCTTAGAGGAATTTATCTAAGTTTACCTAATTGCTACCTGTGTTTCCCTGACTCTACTTCAGGCCCAAACTCTCTGGAAAACCACCTTCTGCCAAACATCTGCAGTCTGTTTCCTTCCTTAGAGGAATTTATCTAAGTTTACCTAATTGCTACCTGTGTTTCCCTGACTCTACTTCAGGCCCAAACTCTCAGGAAAACCACCTTCTCCCAAATATCTGCAGTCTGTTTCCTTCCTTAGAGGAATTTATCTAAGTTTACCTAATTGCTACCTGTGTTTCCCTGACTCTACTTCAGTCCAAAACTCTCTGGAGAACCACCTTCTGCCAAACATATACAGTCTGTTTCCTTCCTTAGAGGAATTTATCTAAGTTTACCTAATTGCTACCTGTGTTTCCCTGACTCTACTTCAGGCCCAAACTCTCTGGAAAACCACCTTCTGCCAAACATCTGCAGTCTGTTTCCTTCCTTAGAGGAATTTATCTAAGTTTACCTAATTGCTACCTGTGTTTCCCTGACTCTACTTCAGGCCCAAACTCTCTGGAAAACTGCCTTCTGCCAAACATCTGCAGTCTGTTTCCTTCCTTAGAGGAATTTATCTAAGTTTACCTAATTGCTACCTGTGTTTCCCTGACTCTACTTCAGGCCCAAACTCTCTGGAAAAACCACCTTCTGCCAAACATCTGCAGTCTGTTTCCTTCCTTAGAGGAATTTATCTAAGTATGTACTGCTCACCTGAAGATTATATTTGCTGCCTATAATTTCTGGCCTACCCCTGTGTTGGCTGCAGCCCACCTGCTGACCATTCCCTCTCATCTACCTCTTCCTCCAACTCTTACATGAACATCCCTCAGTCTTCCTTCCCCCCTCTCTGCCCTACTCCTCTCCATTGTTAACCTTACCTCCTTTCTGTACTATTTTTTTCTCCATACCCATTTCTCCTCTAATCTGCCTGCTCCCTCTCCACTGTTAATCATACCTCCTTTCTGAGCTACTCTTTTCTCTTTACCCATTCCTCCTTTAATCTGCTTGTTTTCCTGTCTACCACAGTAAGATATTCTAATAACTCCCTATACCTTGTCCTACCCTGCTCTTCCTTACATTTCTAGACTTGTGCCTTGCTTCCTACCTCCTGTTGTCCTAATCTCAGGCCCACTACCTCTGCTTTTAGCTAGAACCCTACACACTTTATTCTCCCTTTCTTTCTATTTCATTGATTGTTTTTTTTCTCAGACTTTCCTTTTGGGTTTAACCCCGCTCCGTTCGCTCTCGCTACACTCAGGCTCACTTCGCTCCACTACCCTACCCTCATTCCCACCCACCCCCTGTACAGTTTCCTTTATACTTAACCATCCTTCCCCTTCCTGCCCAGCCATCCACTACAATTCCACTTCCTGTCTATTACCTCTCTCACAATCCAACATCAAATCACACTTATATTCACCTATTTTATATTATTTCTTACATTTCCCCTCTTCCCTCCTTAAGCAAATTACTCATCATGCTGCATCTACTTATATCTGCAACATTTCTCACTATGCTCTCTGTTACTACCTCCTATCACTTCTATCTCTCAAATCCATTCTTTTGTTCCCCTACCTCGCACTCACACTACAGCTTTCCTACTTCATCTTCTTTTTCCATCTCTCCAGACCTATTTAACTCTACTACCACAACTCTGTACAAAAGACACATATTTCAAATTCTCAAACCAGCTAATAGGACTAAATCTAGACCTCCCAAATACTATCTACTTTTCACATTGGGTGCTTTTCTCTATAAACAATTACTCTCCTCAGGGAACATCCACCCCAACCCTGGCCCCTCTTCACCTTGCCCCTCCCTCTCCCCCCTTTATGTACCTTAACTACTTCCTCCTCACAACCCTCTTCCAACAACCAACCAGATATACAACCTCAGTCCCATTACCCAATACCTTGCAAACACCTAACCGTTTATTCACTAAACATTCAAAGCCTAGCAAATACAATTACTGAACTACACTCTTGGATAGCATACAACACCCCTCACATCCTATCGCTATCAGAAACATGGCTCAAGCCTCATATCTCAAACAGTGAAATACTCCCCCCTGGTTACAACCTCTACCGCTCTGATAGGACATCAAAGAAAGGAGGTGGTGTAGCCATCCTCTACTCTAACAGCCTTAACCTTTCACCTTACCCCACACCTATTCCTAACTTCCACCCTGCTGAACTCCTCATTCTCAATCTTCATATGAATCCTCACAAAAAGCTTGCTATTGTTTCCATCTATATTCCTTCTGGCAACAATGTACCCATTCTCGAAAACATACTATCCTGGTTCTAACTCAACATACCTTATGAAACACTCATCCTTGGTGATGTCAGTATAGACTGGTCAATACTTTCTACTGACTCTCCCTTACTCAGTATTCACCTTCATGGTTTCCAACAACTCATTTCTACTCCCACTCATTTCCACAAAATCTCTACCTCCAGCTCCACAATAGATTGGATTCTTACTAACTCCCCTCAACATTACCACTAGCCCAAAACCCTACCAGACTCCCTTAGTGACCATCTCCCTACCTCTATCCCATGATATGACCAGCACACTCCTAAACCCCACCTCTTTAGAGATTGTCGGAAACTATCCTCATTTAACTCTTCACAGTTGAACTCACTTCTACAAAGCATTGACTGGTCCATCCTTAGACAACTTCCCCTGAATGATGCCGTTGACACTTCTAATAGCATTTACCTGAATACTCTGGACTCCCTAGCTCCCTCTAGGATGATCAGAGTGAAATCTAATCATGCCCCTGGCTTTCAAAAGAAACTAAGACTTTCATGAAACAAAGAGACAGTGTCTGGACAGCCTGGATCAAAAGTAAACAACCTCCTCATCTTCTCAAATAGAGACAACTATGTAATCTTGCCAAAAAACAGACAATTATAGACAAAGAATCATTTTATAGCTCAGGCCAGCATAAACGTAGATCTAACCCCAGTAAATTCTGGTCAACACTTAATAGCATCCTTTACCCAGGCTTCCCCCCCTAATCCATCCCCCTACCCAAACTCGACTCCGGAGGAAACAGCTACCCTACTTAATTCCCACTTCATTTCCTCCATCCAAAACCTCCTACCCTCTCAAACTAACTCCTACTCCTTACCAGACCAAACACCCACCCCCAATAACACTTATTTCTCCTTCCAGCCACTTCCCACTTCTTACATCAAATCTCTACTGCTCAAACTTAAACCCTGCTCTCTCTCTACTGATAAATTACATCGCTCCTTCCTCAGATTTGCAACTGACTCTATTGCCTACCCAGTGACTATATTAATTAATAGATCTATGCTAGAATCTACTGTTCCTACTCTTTGGAAATCTTTCTACACTACCCCTCACCATAAAGGAGGCATCTCCAATGACCATACCAACTATCAATCTATTGCCATTCTATCCCCCTATCTAGGATACTAGAAAAATGTATCCATACTCGGCTTCTAAACCACCTTCTCAATCACAACTTACTCACCCCTACTCAACATTGTTTTCACCCCTATCATAGCACAACTACTGCTCTACTCTCCTTCACTCACACCATTGCAGAATCCCTGGACAATAATAAACCTACCTCCTGTCTCCTTCTAGACCTCTCCAAAGCTTTTGATACAGTATCCCATCCTTTACTTCTATCTAAACTTGCAAACTTTCACTTTTCCTCCTCCACCCTCAGCTGGTTTGCTAGCTATCTATCTGGACACCAACAATCAGTCAAATGGCTCTCCTCCTATTTTCCTTTCCTGCCTATCTCTACTGGTGTTCCACAAGGTTCTATCTTAGGCCCCCTTTTATTCAACATCTTCACCAATGACCTCTTCACCTCTTGCAATCAGTCATCTCTCATACAATATGCTGATGACTCCACTATTATTTCTACAGCCGACAACATCTCTGACCTACACACTCTAAACTAAAAAGCTCTACTTTCCACCGAACAATGGCTTTCAAAAATCTTACTAATCCTCAATCCCAAAAAAACAAACTCTTGCTCTTCCTCACCCATTCTCTTGCTCAACATAGATCATCCTTTGTCATTAAGTCTTGTAATAATACAGCCATCCAACCTGAAACCCACACTAAACTCTTAGGGGTCATCATTGACGATGAACTAAAATTCAATCAACATATACAGCAATACATAAAGAAAACCCATCAGAAACTAGGTCTCCTATATCAGAACAGAAAATACCTCACTCCTGAGGCTAGACTCACCCTTGGACAAGCACTTCTCCTCCCCCCCCCTCTCTCCTCTATGCCACCCCAGTTCTCACAAATATTCAAACAACTACCCTGAACAAACTTCAAAAAACCTACCACAAAATAGCCGGATTCATTACTAACTTCCCAAACAACACGCACCACTGTATTGCCTTAAAGTCTCTACAATGGCTGGAGCTCCCACAACTACTACATCTCTACCAATTTCACATACTGCACTCTATGCTCTTTAAACCCTCCTTCTGTCCATCTCTATCTCTCCTTGTTTCTATCTACAACCCTTCTCGATCTCTACGCACATCAAATCAGCAATTGTTCGATATCTACCACCCTAATAGGTCTGTAGGTAAGCAACTCTACAAACACTCTGTGGCCCAAGCTTGGAATAAACTTCCCCATGGATATACAGAACCTGTCCCTGCTATGACCCTACTTAGCTCTCTCCTCCCCTCAGATTCACATCACTCTCAGTAGAACCTACTGACACCCTTGACTCTCCCCCATTGTTCAGCAACAAAGAATTTAATTTTGTTAAAAAAAAATAATTTTTAAATTTATTTTCTCTTTTTTAATTATATTCTTCACATGTAGCTGTTTATTTCTATTGTTTACTATTATTGCTTGTAATACTTGTTTTTCTTGTACTGTAATTATATATTGTATTTTCTGGAGCTTTTCTCCTTGGGACTCCACTGAAAATGGGACAAAATCCCAGTTGGACTAACCCGGTTAACAAATGTCAATAAATAAATAAAAATAAATAAATAACTTTTGAAATAGACATTTAAAAAAAAAAAATTCTGACTCCATATCCAAAAAAGACATATTCATGGAATGAAGATGCTATAACAAGATATAATTGTATTAAAAAAGAAAATATTTTCACAGATCCAGTCAACTGACACAGGTGAATTTGACATTAAAATATGTTTGTTAAAAGATTGTGAAAGTGGTAGGGATTATAACAAAAGTATAACATAACAGAGGGCTATTGAATGGGGATGGGAAGAGGACATTGTGCTGGAAGTTCAGAACAACAAAGTAATACGTCTACCAACTTTGTGTTTGTAACTGGTTTAATGTGGTCCTTAAAATATGAAGGTCAACCCAATTTATTTTTCCCCCTGGGGAAACTACACATTTAATCAGTGCATGATGGACCCCTGCCATAAACAGGCTTTACAACAGAAGGAGGAAACTAGTTCAGAAAAAAAAGCAAATCCCAAGAAGGAAAGACATCCCTGATTAGTATCAGTAAGAAACTAAGGTCCCTCATAAAATCATCCAAGGCTAACTTCGAAAGAAAAATAGCCAAGGATTCAGAAGATAACAACAAAGCCTTCTTTAGCTATGTCAAGAATCTAAGTGGCAACTCGCAGATATGCTCTGAGCTAGTGCAAAATAGCACAAAATATACTAAACCTACTGATATTGCCAACATCCTGGCAGATAGATTCAGGGCAAATTTCACCCCCCTCTCACTCCCAAAAGGGCCCACAACAATACCAGAAAAGTGTAGTGTCCCAGAAATCACAGAAGCACAGGTGAAAACAGCCCTTTCAAAAGCCAAAAGCACAGCGTCAATGGAGCCAGATGGTGTCCCAGACTGCGTCTTGCGCGAACTACAGAACAAACTAACCCCCACCTAAACACATTGTTCGACCTCAGCCTCTCCACAGGCTATGTGCAATAGAATGGCGCACAGCAACGATTATTCCGCTCCACAAAACAGGGGCCACAACTGACCCTGGTAAGTATCACCCCATAAGCCTGACTAGCCTGGTCTGCAAGGCTATGGAGCACATCATCATGAAACTCATTCACAAAGTCATTGGGAACCTCCAAACACTTGACCTGACCCAGTTTGGCTTTGTTAAGGGCAGATCATGCCTACTAAACCTGGTTGACTTCTTCAAGACAGTCACCAAGGCCATAGATGAGGGGAAGGTGGTTCACACAGCCTACTTTGACCTTGCTAAGGCTTTTGATACCATTCCCCACTTGGAAATTATAGAAAAACTCACCAGCCTGAACATAAACCCCTACGTCATGAGATGGATTGCCAACTGGCTTACAGACAGAACTCACATGGTAAGAATAGCAGGCTCCAGGTCCAACTCTAAACTAGTCACAAGTGGTGTCCCACAAGGCTCGGTCCTGGGACCCCTACTGTTCAGCATATACTTCTCAGATGTACAGGCAAACACAGGAGGACTATGGCTAACCAAGTTCACCGATGACTGCTAACTGGGAGCCATAATTGACTCTCCGGCTGACACGGACATTCTCCAAAAGGGCCTTACTGAGACGGACACCTGGTGTCAAAGTCATGGTCTCAAGCTAAATGCCAAAAAATGCAGTCATCCCATTTGGGAAAAACAAAACACCCATGAATTACCACATAGGTGGCAGCCTCCTTAATACAGAAGAGGTAATAAGAGATCTGGGGACTCAGGTAGATAGTAATCTCTCCTTTGACAATCATATTGCCAAAGTAGTTAGGAAATCCTTCTATGTAGCCCATCTAATTAATAAAGGGTTCGCATCTAGAAATAAAGAGGTTATTGTGCCTCTCTACTCATCACTCATCAGACCCATCATAGAGTACAATGCCCCATTTGGGATGTACCTTACAAGACATTACAACAGCTGGAAAGTCCACAAAAGTACCTCACCAAGAGGATTACTGGCCTCAAACATATGTCCTATGCTCTGGCTGTACTTAGTGGCATATCACTTACTCAGAGGTGATCTCTGCCTGACTTACAAAGCCATGTCCAACTCAGAACTGATGGGCATGCTCCATCTAAAGAAATCTAGGTCACTGTGAGCCACTCGCTCTAGTGAGCTAAACCTCGCCACAACAATAAATAGAACATGCTAGAGGGATAGATTCCTGTCACAGAGACTCCCCATGCTTTGGAACAAAATTCCTAACTACATTAGGCAGAGCCCCTCACTAACACTCTTCAAGAGAAACCTTGACGAGTGAAAGGTTAACAGAAAATACACCCCTGGGATCACTTCATTGGCTCTTCTTGACAGAGGCTCAGTTAATTAATCAATGGGATGGGCAAATAGCCTAGTACCTACCTATGAACCTATGTAGAAAAAGATGTATCCAATGTATCAAAACTGGTCATACTAGCAAAGCTGTTAAGGTTAATCTACACACGTGTCATTTTTGGTTCAATTGTAGGAAAAAAGAAGAGAATATACAAGCTAGAGGAAGTGATAAAACTGTACGTGCACAGAATGCACCATGTGGGAATAGTACTGAACAGCAGGAAATGCGACAAAACTGTACAAGTGGAAGTACAAATGACAATGGTTTGTATAAGCAAGAGTGACCACGAACCTAGGACAGAAACAAGAAATGTAGTCAATGTTTTTGTTGATATATCAGTTCAGAAAAATGGATAAACATGAACATAAATTGTTATTGGTCATATGAGTAGCTTATGAAAAACAAAATTCAAACACTTCAAGGTTAAAATAAATGTCAAAGAATAATCTGTGGATGCCAACTGTAATTGTTAAGAGCATAGCAAACAAAGTTAGAAGATTAACACCGCTGAAATGGTAATCAAAACTAGACGTTTTTGGAAATATAAGATGTGAAATTTATTTGAAAGCAGGCTAGAAGTAAGTTTGAAAAATATATGGGTGGACTGACATGGAATCTTGAACATAAATATGTATATAAGGGCATGTATTCAGTGCTTTTTGGTTCTGATGAAATTTGCTGTTAAGCAGATGAAAGCGCTCAACCGTGTACACTTCTAATTGTGTGGAAAGTTTTAGCTCCGTTTGTGGAGTTGTTATCGCAATAAAGCTGTTGGAGTTCATTTGGAGTTGTGCTATTCTTCTGGTACCCAGCCATTTCGTGGTTTTCACAGTACAGTTTGATTCTTGTTTGTTCTCAGTTGTTTCCGTGATGGCTGAAGTGCAAGAGGGTTCGCCTGCTCCTACTGACCGAGAGGAGCTTGTTTCCTTAAGGGCGGAGGTTACGTCATTAAAAGCAGACGTCGGGAAGCTGTTGGACTTGGTAAGCAAGCTCTCTTTGCTTACAAAAGCTAGTAAAGAACAAGCAACAAGTGTTCGCAAAGTACCGGACATATCTGCAGCCAGCAACGGATTGGAGGATTTTGCTGAGGTGAACGACCGGCAAATGCGTAAGAGGAGAATTACTTTAAATTCTCAAAGTACTAGTTTATCGGACATACCTAATGCTCAACCCCACCAGACCAACGGTTTGTATGCTGAAGGGGAGGCGCACAAGCAGTCGCAAAGACTGAATTTAAATGAAATGGGCGATGAGGACTACCATTTGAATATCTCCGTAGATGCGGAGTGTACTTTTGATTTCAGTTTATTCCATTTAATGGATGAATCGCATAGATTGGGGGCTAGACCCAAACAAAAAGAAGCGGTGAAAACCTATTCTTCTGTGGCTCAGCGGCCAGAGTCACAAAAAGGTACTGTTAAATATACAAAAACTAGATCTAGTCCCAAAGTCTCACAAAATGTACACAATAAGAAAAAATGTTATAATGCTTCTAACAACAAATGTTTTAAACAGTTTGATGTTAACAATTTTATTAATAGGGATGTATTTTTTCAGAATGAGAACTGTTGTGATTTTAACAAAACCCCGATTGGGGTTGAGGAAGGCAACATAAAGCAAAAGATATATACTTTAGGTAAGAAACTTTTACAGGCCAAAAGTATTAAAATTGACATAGTATACCTAACACAATGTATAGACTTAGGTATTATACCAAAGGGGTTGCGGTTTTTCAAATTACCATTGGGTCTGGAATACACTGAAAATGTAAAACACGAATTTAACAAAATGTTTGACCAGTTTGGTATTTTATACATTGAGAAATTGATCAAATGCAATGAGGAAAAACTAGTACATACCATGAAAGTGATAGAAACACTAAATGAAGAAATATTACAGGATGAACAGTTCGACCATTGGTGTGATTTATATCACAAACAGTTTAGTGTAGTGGAAAACAAGGTGAATACAATTGTTCAAAGAAAGAAAGGGAAAATAGATAGAGACACACTGGTGTACCAACAGAGAAGAGCTTATGTATGGCCCCAATATAGGAATAATGGGAATAGATATGCAAAGGGGCATGAGAATTATAGAAAGGAAAGGAATGATACATGGAGACTAGAGGAAGAACAAAATTTTCAGGGGGGGCGGTTCCACCCTGCACCCAAAACATACAGAAGGAGACAATAGGACTCAGTTCCCAGTCAGGTGCAGGAAGGCTTGAACCACACAGCCCCCTGACCAACGTCACAGATAAATGTCCATGTACTACCAATATACTTGCTAACAATTCAGGTATTATATATTCGTACAAGGGACTGCAGGTGTACAACTATACTGACACACCCATTTCTGAAGAATTCTGCACCTTATTTTGCAAAGGCATGAAATTCATTCCCACTACTAAGTTCAATATTTTCGATACTATCAAGGAGACTAAATTATTTTGTAGAAGGATGAACTTGGCCATTCAATTTAGTGACACCAATGCAGATGATCACGAGGCATGTGAAGAGGTCAGTCAAGATACCAGTCCCATACTAAAAAAGAAAAGTACTTATGTCCCTGGATATAACCCCATTGTAGCACAATTTGAGAAACTGGTTGCTAAAGACATATACTGGTTATTCCATCAAACCAAGAAAAATGGCCTGGACACCCCCATTTCTTGGCAAGACAATTTATCAGTGACAGAAAGGGAGTGTTTGAACACTGTTATCAGTAATAGGGACCTAAGGATCATGAAACCGGATAAAGGGGGTGGGATCATGTTATTTAACACTTCAGATTACAATCAAGAAATTTTGAACATACTGCATGAATCTGGCAATTATGAAGAAGTATCTTTAAACCAGGTTCACATTGGGTACAAACGTATTGATCTTGTGATTGAAGAATTTTTACTTGACAACAGGATCTCAAACGAAACCTATGAATTTATACGGACGGAATTTCCCAAGATGGCCACCATCATTGGGATACCAAAAATACACAAAAATGTAAACAAACCCCCTTTTAGACCTATTATTTCCGGTTCCAAGTCCAAAACATATAACATAGGGGTCACCATTGACTCGTGGACGAAGCATGTATATAACAATGTTGAACATCTCACCAAAGACTCTTGGAATTTTTTGAGTAACTTAACCCCTATGATTTGGCAAAAAGGACTAACCTTCTTGACTATTGATGTTATCGACCTTTTTTCCTGTATCCCTAGGGATAAGGGGTTGGATTATTTTTTTGACAGCTTAAAAAGATACTCTGGGTTGAGTTTCGAGAAGATCAACTTGCTAGTAGATATGATGAGGTTAGTTCTTGACCACAATTATTTGCAATTTCAAGGGGAACTATTCAGACAAAGTAGAGGAGTTGCCATGGGGGCCTCTTGTGCCCCAGTTTTCGCCAACATGGTCATGCTCGAGTGGGAATCTTTGTATGTATTTACCAGTTCCTTTTATAAATACATATCGTACTACACTCGATTTTTGGACGATTTATTTGTCCTATGGAATGGGCCGGTTGAAGCGATTCCAGAATTCATCGAATATTTAAATAATACAACTGAATTCTTGAAATTTACCTACAAAGTGGAAACTCAGGGTATAGCATACTTGGACACGTACATTAACACCACCGACACCGGATTTCAATCAAAAATATACAGGAAAGAAACATTTTCGAATGACTATCTACATTACAACAGTTGTCATCCTTCCTATATATTCAAGAATATTTTTAAAGGCCAGTGCATACGGGCAGCTCGGATGTCCTCGACGAGGGAGACCATGGAAAGAGAATTGAACAACATTTATGAGATGTTCATTCATCGAGGTTATCCTGATAGTTTGATTAAACCCATACAGACTTTTGTCAAGAATGAATGGGGCAACAAATATCCAGCTTTATTAGGTAAGCCCTTTACATTACAAAGGAAGAAGAGAGCAATAGCAGGATGTATCTGTGTTCTCACTTATAGTCCATACGTCAATACGCTCAAGGAGATATTTTTGAAGCATTGGCAACTGTTTAACATTTCTGAAGATGTTGGTACAGCAGTAGGCAAAGCACCCAACTTTGTTTACAAAACTTCATTCAACATCAAAAGGAGGTTGGAAAAGACCAAGCCGAACCACGGAGAAGAGGTTCGGAACAGACACACTAGGAAATGTGGGACTTGCAAGCAGTGTAGATTTATCAATGATGCTAGAGTTGTGAAATTGAAAAATATTACTTGCAACAGCTTGCACAGTAAGGGAGGCAATTGCAATACCTCAAGAATAGTTTATGTGGCTACGTGTGTGAGGTGTGATGCATATTACATAGGCAAAACAGAAAGGAGATTAAAGACTAGGATCTATGAACACACATATAGAATTAGGAAATTAGATCCCAATAATGCACTCAGCAGACATGTTTTGGATCATGGTAGTGAGCATTCCTTTCTGTTCAGCATCATCGACCTCATAGATCAATCAGCCACAGGGGGCAACTGGAAATGCTATTTATCTCTCCTCGAAAGCAAATGGCAAATGTTATGTGATGCAACTACAAAACCTGGACTTAATGACCATATTAGCATTAAACCTTTTCTTATTTTGGACAGTTAACATTAGCTGTTTCTAGTTATTGATGTACTTAGCAAATATGGTGAGCATGATTTTTCATATTATGGTTCATCATTGAAAAAATATTTTTGCAAAATATTTTTGTATTTTAAAGTTGTATTAAGGTTTTAGTATGTACATTTTGGATCCACTAGTGGAAAAAATTTATAGCACATTCTTTATTTATAAGTAAAACAAATCAAAATTAGCAAAATTTTTTATTTGTATAACTTGCAATATTTTGTATAATTTTTAACAGGTCAACAACATTTATATGCACTTATGTAAACTTTTTAAATGTTTTAAATGTTTTACATTTCTTAAAACTGTTATATTACGGCTATAGTGTAAAATAGTGTAATAGAGAATTTTTAGTCACCACTAGAAATGCATTTTGAAGTGCTTGATGCAAGGATAATGTTTTGATTACAAGAACAATCAATTAATCAATTAATTTTGGCGCCCATATAGGTATATAAGGGCATGTATTCAGTGCTTTTTGGTTCTGATGAAATTTGCTGTTAAGCAGATGAAAGCGCTCAACCGTGTACACTTCTAATTGTGTGGAAAGTTTTAGCTCCGTTTGTGGAGTTGTTATCGCAATAAAGCTGTTGGAGTTCATTTGGAGTTGTGCTATTCTTCTGGTACCCAGCCATTTCGTGGTTTTCACAAAACTGTACAAGTGGAAGTACAAATGACAATGGTTTGTATAAGCAAGAGTGACCACGAACCTAGGACAGAAACAAGAAATGTAGTCAATGTTTTTGTTGATATATCAGTTCAGAAAAATGGATAAACATGAACATAAATTGTTATTGGTCATATGAGTAGCTTATGAAAAACAAAATTCAAACACTTCAAGGTTAAAATAAATGTCAAAGAATAATCTGTGGATGCCAACTGTAATTGTTAAGAGCATAGCAAACAAAGTTAGAAGATTAACACCGCTGAAATGGTAATCAAAACTAGACGTTTTTGGAAATATAAGATGTGAAATTTATTTGAAAGCAGGCTAGAAGTAAGTTTGAAAAATATATGGGTGGACTGACATGGAATCTTGAACATAAAACATGTGGGGTGCTGTTTTCCTATCAAAATAAAAAGATTAGATATTTGAATAAACAAGGTTGGTGTGGCTAGTATGTTTGGAGTGTATACATTAATAATTGCTTATGCTAATACTAATGTGAAAGAAAAAGAATAGCTTTTTGAAGAAGTTAAGATACATGTGATAGTGAATATAAAAACGATAGCAATGGGAGATTAAAACTCCAATCGAAGTCCAACAGGATAGGAAGTAAAAAGGCTATACTAATATATGGAAAAATAAAATCATGGGACAGTTTCATGGATGTATAAAAGACATCCCTTGACCAATAAAAATGGATTTTTTTTTCTCATGTCGACATTCTTGAGTTAAAATGATGTGTGTGTGTGTGGGGGGGGTAGATACTGGTTTCTCGGATCAAAGCATAACTGCATAGAACTGTAAAAGAATAAAGACCACACTGTGAAAAGAAAAGGTATAAAAAGAATAAATGAAAATAAATTAAAAGAAAACTTGTGGCCAAGGAAGCAAAAAGTATTCTTAGAAGATCATGCAAACTTAAACACGTTTTCCTGGGCAAAAAGATGCCTAGCTGTTAAAGAAATTTTTAAAAGAATATATGTGAAATTAGAGATAGAATACAGACAACAGTGAAGGTGTACTTATATTAATCTTTTTCTTTTGGCTTTTTCCCAGTTAGGGGTTGCCACAGTGGATCACCTGTCTGCTCATGATTGGCAGTGGAGTTTTACAGAGCTGAGTTGCCAGCCTAGCACCCAACCTTCCACAGAAGGCACACACACACACACCTAGAGCCAATTTAGGGTATCCAATCCACCTACAGCATGTCTTTGGAATGTGGGAGGAAACCAGAGCACCTAGAGTAAACCCACGTGACCACAGGGAGGACATGCAGACTCCACACAGAAGGCACCCCAGCTGAGAATCAAACTGGAGAACCTCTTGCTGTGAGGCAGCAATGCTAACCGTTGCACCACTGTGAAGGTGTACTTATATTAATAAGGTTAATAATTACATGATGCATGATCTGGAAAGAAATATTGAAGGATTTTTTTTTTTTTTTTTTTTACAAAGAGCAACATATTTATAAAAGAATGTACAAAAATAGAAACATATTATATAAACAGTAATATTACTACTATACAAGAAAAAAGAATTATGTCCCTTTCTATTAAAAATGATTAAGGAAGTTAAGGAAGAGAAAACAGACAGACATTATGAGCCTGGTCACAGAATATTACAGGAAGAGGTATAGTGCCAACAAGAGACTTCATGTGAGGGTGTGGAAAGTGAAAAAGCTTTCTACTGAAGTGTGTAAGTCTTTAATGGGAAGTTTTGCATTATGTGAGTTAAAGAAAGTATTAGGGTTAGTTAAATAAGATTTGGTTTCTGGTTTAGATGGCATTAGTTGTGGAAATTTTTAACAAAAAATAGATGACTGGCAGTTAAAAATCTTTTTAATGGTCTTAAATGAATGGATGACTAATGTGCTTTGTAGACCTGAAATCTGAAAAGGTGCGATAGAGTTAAAATGGAAAAAATGGAGGGGGGGCAAAATATAGAAAATTGGAGACATACCACTACTTTAAACAATGGCAAATACTGTTTTAATGAAAATTATTCATATAAGATTTGATAATATGTTAAAAGAAATTGTAATACCTGGAGTATCTGGCATAAGAATAAAATGAAGTCAGGAGATTTTAATTTTGTTGACAGATGTGGTCGATGACATGAATAAGTTAAAATAACTAAAGATTATGGTAAGTGATAGAAACAAAACATTTGATAATATAGTCTATAATTACTTATGCCAGATACTAGATGACTACAGAATTAAAAGAAAACTATTGAAATTATTCCAGACTGTATATAACAACAATGTTGTTGTGTCTTTCAGCTTTTCCCGGTTAGAGGTTGCCACAGCAGACTCCGGTCTGCTAATGATTGGTAGTTGATTTTTGCGTGCCTAGTTACCAGCCCTGACACACAACCTTCAATGAAGGTATGCCCATTCATGCACATCTCCACGCAGAAGACGCCCTAGCTGAGAATCGAACTGGACAGAGTCTGACTGTGAGGCGACAACCCTACCGCAGCACCACTACCGCGGGTACGACAACAATATAATAACAATTTTGGTAAATGGATAGATGAGTGACAAAACTGAAATCTAGTCCAGCTGCCCAATGTGTGGGGGTATTGTTTATATTGACTTCCCAATGAGTGGGAGTACTATTTATATTGCCTGTCCAATGAGTGGGAGTATTGTTTATATTTTGGCTGTCCAGTGAGTGGGGGTATTGTTTATATTGCCTTTCCAATGGGTGGGTGCATTGTTTATATTGCCTGTCCAATGGGTGGGAGTATTGTTTATATTGAATTCCCAATGGGTGGGGGTATTGTTTATATTGCCTGTCCAATGGGTGGGGTATTGTTTATATTGGCTGTCCAATGAGTAGGGGGATTTTTTATACTGCCTGTCCAGTGGGTGGGGGTATTGTTTATATTGTCTGTCCAATGGGTGGGGTATTGTTTATATTACCTGTCCAGTGTATGGGGGTATTGTTTATATTGACTTCCCAATGAGTGGGGGTACTGTTTATTCTGCCTGTCCAATGGGTGGGGGTATTGCTTATATTGGCTGTCCAATGGGTGGGGGTATTGCTTATATTATTAATTAATACATTAGCGGGTGAAGTACAAAATATGATGACAGAGGCTGTATATGTGATGCATGGAAAATTAAAGCTCCTGTATTTTTATCCTATCCAGATGATTTAGTAACCATAGCAAAAAATAAGGGCTGAATGAAAGCTTGCGAAGATGATAGTGGTGTAGAATTAAATAAAGATAACTGTAAAGGCTTAGAAGATGTGGTAAATTTAGTTTTCAGGAAATAAATATCTGTTTTAGAGATCATATTTGGAAAATATGATATAGTTTAAGACCAACTGAAGGAATTAGTGGATTAGTTTGAAGACATGAAATTTTGGGAAAAAAACTTTTTAAGATGAGCTTCATGGGAAAAAAAATATATAGCTAATAGGTAAAATTGCTTATATGGCAAATGTTTTCATGTTACCTGCAGCAGATGAAAAGCTCATTATAAACTATGATATCATTTGATATGGAGATATAGATATAAGATATAAGGGTTGCTGTGTTTACCTGAAAAAATGAAGACTGGGATTAATAAAGCTAATAGTTTATGCTGCCTCTTTACTCCTGTATTACATATTAATAACAAGAGAGGGTGACAATTCTGACAACAAAATATGAAAGTTTTTAGGAAACAATGAAAATTTTTAAAAGGAAAACGTCTCATGATAATGAATATTTAGAGATCAAGAGAAATGTTAATGTGAAAATTAAATAGAATGAAAGTTTTGAAAAATATATGGGAGTGATATATTCAAATATTGCATGCATTTCATAATGTTCATCCTTGGGAAAATGTATGCATAGATATTAAAGAATTGATACAAAGTAAATGAAAGAGGTATAAGGATATGACAGCATGGCAAGAGTTTTGAAGGAGACTTTCTTTAAATAAGTTTCCTGTGAAACGAAGTACAATCTATAAAGCTGCAAATAAAAACAGTTTCCAGTACTTAACAAATAAGCACTTATCTAGGTATATCTAAGGGTCAGCTCCCGGTGTTTGCTCGTGTCTACCTGATGAATCTGGGCATCTTGGGGCAATGCAGTAACTGCCTCATGTACAAAGACAACTCTCTCCTCCTACCACCCAACACTACAACCTGTGAGAGATGCACTTATATAGCCAAACTGGAAGCAAAGTAGGGTTGCCACCTTTTCAAATGGCCAAAGTGGGACATTTTCAGTACAAACATCAGATTTTACAGTCCGACACATATCCACGGTCAGTACAAAGGATAGAACTTAACTTTTTTGCCTAAATAAAAGTTTATTCTTGTAGCATTTTAGTTGCTTATTCTGTTTCTTATAACATTTAAGTATTTTAGATACAGAATAACTCTTTTATGCAACTATTACATAAAATACAGGAAATAATTTTGTCCTAAAATCTCAGGACATTTGTCATTTTTAAAATTTTTTGTCAGGACACAACTGCCCAAAGAGGGACTGTCCCCCGCAAAGTGGGACAGGTGGTAACCCTAAAGCAAAGCTCTCTTTACCTAAGACTGGACAAGAGAGTCAAGAGGAGAAGGTAAACACTTGCACCACACCACACTCAGCACATAGTCCCTCAAAACATGCACCACCAAAACACACACATAGAAACACAAAACACACACCTACATTCAAACCTGCCCAAGCAACAGAGACCTCCAAAGCAGAAACACAAGCAAACTCCACCCCCCAACACAACCCAAATGACACATAACCCACAAACTCAGTGTGCCACTCAACCACAGCCCATAAGGCATAACAGCGTACCCAACACTCTAGTCATAGGTGACTCTATAGTCAGGCACACTGATGTTCCACTCACCAGGCTAAACAAGGAGAAAGATACTGTCATCTGCTTGTTGGGTTCCAGGATCTGCCACATAACGCATGCACTCAGGTCACTCCACAACAAGTACAAATATGACTCTGTCATTGTCCATGTTGGTGTGAATGACCTGAGATGTACCCCCCTGGACTACATGAAAAGGGACATGGAGGAGCTGTCCGATCTTTTAGCCCAGGCAGGTATGACCCTAGCCCTGAGTAGCATCCTGCCATCACCCAGAATGATACCACAGTACAAGGACAAAATGATTGACTTCAACAATTGGCTAAGCTTCTGGTGTCATTCTAAGGGGATCCAGTATCTGTCTGCCTGGGATGACATGACTGACAAACCACGATGCTTTGCCAGAGATGGCCTGCACCTATCGCCCCTGGGATTCTGGATACTGGCTAAGGCTCTAGCCACCCCATAGTGCCTTTTTTAGGCAAGGTTCACATGACAAATTCACCACCGTAACAGGTACAAGCAAGAAGAATGTGAGGGTATTGCTACTCAATGCTAAAAGTCTAAACCTCAAAATGCACTAATTTGAGGCACTCCTTAAAATGGAGAACATCGACATCTGTGCAGTGACAGAGACCTGGTTCAAGGCTCCAGAGATTACCCCTGCATTACCAGGCTATAATTCATACCACACCTTTTGGCCACCTAACCTGGACCGAAACAATAAAGGCGGAGGAGTGTCCATGTTCATTAAGGGTATCCAAACCTCCAGGCTAGTTGCTCAGCATAATGCATCCGAGATTATCCAAGTGCAACTAACTCTGGGGAAGACCGTAATCCAAATTGCAGCTTGCTACAGATCCCCCACTGTGCCCCTGGATTCCCACTCCTCATTTCTTGATACACTGGAAAATATTAGGGTACATCCTAACACCCTAATAATGGGCGATTTCAACTACCCCACCATTAACTGGGAAAACTACTCATGTACCAACTCTTGTGCTCAACGTTTTCTGGAATTCATAAATTCCAATGCCTTGGATCAACTTATCCACACCCCCACCAGGGGCAGCAATATCCTAGACCTGGTTATTACCAATATGGGCAACCGGTGTTCCACACCAGAGGTCAATTCCTCGTTGGTCAGATCCGACCACAAGCTAATCACCCTAAACATCCACATCCCTCCCCCACCCCCCATTAGGGAATCCACAGTAAATAATTTCTCCAAAGCCAACTTCACGCTTCTTAAGACAGAAGTGCAAACTTCACGACACCCACGCTGATGGACAATAGAGGTACGACTGCTGAATCCTACACAAATGCACTTTATAAGCACTTACACGAGTGCATGGATCGTGCAATCTCTAACAGAACCAAGATGCTATCTTCCAAAAAAAGGAAGCCAATCTGGTGGTCCCCTGCCATAAACAAACTCTACAACAGAAGAAAGTAACTGTTGCAAAAAAGAGTAAAATCCCATGATTGGAAAAACTCCCTGGTCTGCCTCAGTAAGAAGCTGAGATCCCTCATAAAATCCACCAAAGCTAGTTATGAAAACAAAATCACCACTGACTCTAAAGACAATCACAAAGCATTCTCAGATCTGCTCTGAGTTACAGCACAATGGCACTAAATATACAGAACCAACTGATATTGCCAACATCCTGGCAGATAGGTTCAGTGCTAAAAGTTCCTGTAATCACGGCTGCACAGGTACAAAACACACTATCCAAAGCCAAGAACACAGCATCCATGGGGCCTGACAATATCCTAGGCTGTGTTCTACATGAACTACAGAACGAACTGGCACCCCACCTAAGTACCATGTTCAATCATAGCCTCACCTCAAGCTATGTGCCCACTGAATGGTGCACAGCGACGGTTATCCCACTCCACAAAGGGGGAGCCACCACAGACCCCGGAAACTACCACCCCATTAACCTAATGAGCCTGGTCTGCAAGGCTATGGAACGTATCATCATGGAACTTATAAACAATGACATTGGTAATCTCCAAACACAGGACCCCACCCAGTTCGGGGTTGTAAAAGGCAGATCATGTCTCCTAAACCTGATAGACATCTTTGAAGCAGACACCAAAGCCGCAGATGAGGGTAAGGTGGTTCACACAGCCTATCTAGATCTTGCCAAGACTTTCGACACCATCTCCCACTCTGGAATTATAGATAAACTCACTAAACTAGGTATAAATCCCTATGTCACAAGATGGGTTGCCAACTGGCTCACTGACAGAACCCACGCTGTGAAAGTAGCAGACTCCAAATCCAACTTCAGACCAGTGACAAGTGGAGTACCACAGGGTTCAGTCCTGGGTCCTCTCCTGTTTGGTATCTACTTCTCTGAAGTACAGGCTAACACAGAAGATCTTTGGCTTATGAAGTTTGCAGATAATTGCAAACTAGGAGCCATAATCAAAACTCCAAAAGATGTGGACATCCTACAAAAGGGCCTCGCTGAGACAGATGCCTGGTGTCAAAGCCATGGCCTCAAGCTCAATGCCAAAAAGTGCATTGTCATCCCTTTTTGTAAAAACTCTATACCCATGAACTACCACATAGGCGGTAGTCTACTTAACACCAATAGTGTGATAAGAGACCTTGGGATGCAGGTAGACAGTAGTGTCTCCTTTGATAATCACATTGCCACAGTAGTCAGGAAATCCTTCTACATTTATTTATTTATTTATTTTTTATTTTACATTTGTTGACCGGGCTAGTCCAGCTGGATAATTTCCATTTTCAGTGGAGGCCCGGGGAGAAAAGCTCCACAATTAAAACAAGGTTAAACATTTAAGCAACAATGCATACATTTTAGTGTAGTAGAAAATACAGCGAAAAAAAAACAGGTAAAAAACAAATAGCCTAAGCTATATATTCATATATTTTTTTTTTTTTTTTTTTTTAGAACAGTACAGTAATTTAGTCATTTGAAATAGCAGGGAAAGATAGTGATTTCTACGTAGGGAGGTATGGCTGAAGAGCGAAGAAGTCATTTAGTCTGGATTGGTACAGGAGCAGAGCCAGAAGTTGTTAAGATGTAATAGAAGTTGCTTTTTGAAAAGTTGAAAGGAGTCTAGTGAGGTAATGTGTGGGGGGAGGTTATTCCATATTTTCCCTATGGAGTTTGAAAATAGACAGTTACCTGCTGAATTTGTAATTCTAGTTGTGGTGACTTGTATCTTTTCGGCAGATCGCAACTGTTTCAAGTTTTTGTAGGGAGTAAGGAGGTTACTGAGAGCTGGTGTTTTGTTGGTTGATAAAGAATGTTATGTGTAATTAAGAGTTGTTGATAGATAAGCTTGTTAGGTAGTTCTAACCATTGTAATTGTTTTAAGTTATTACAATGGTGAGTTCTGTACTGGGATGCTGTGGCAAAACGGGCTATATTATGATAGGATGTAGTTAGTTTTTACAGGTTACCTTTAGAGAGATTGGTGTAAATAGAGGAAGCATACAGTAGGGTGGAGATAAGATGTGATTGAGCTAAGGTGGTCCGTGCTTCTGGAGTAAGGAAGGGTTTTATTCTGTACAGTGAACCTATCTTTTTATTTACTGCTTTTATAGTGTTATTGATATGACAATCATAGTTAAGATTATTATCAATAGTAACACCAAGCAGTTTGGTAGCAGAGTCTGGGGAGATAAGAGAATTGTCAGCTGCAGTAATAGTAAAATTTAGTTGAGGAGATTTGTGGGTAGGTGAGAATAGTAATAGTTTTGTTTTCTTGGAGTTGAGAAGGAGACATCTTTTGAGAACCATTGTTCAACGGTTGAAAAGGTAGATTGTGTGAGTGACTGGAGTTCAGATTGGGTGGGAGCTGTACAGATGATGGTAGAATCATCTGCATATTGTATGCAGGTAGTGTTATGGATAGATGATTGAAGATCATTAATAAAGATAGAGAATAAGAGTGGGCCTAATATTGATCCTTGAGGTACTCCTAAGGAGATAGGTAGTAGAGCGGATAGAGAATTTTTCCAGAGTACTGCTTGTTGTCGGTTTTCAAGGTAGGATGAGAACCACATTAAGGAGGAAAAATCCAAGGCAAGTGAGTTTAGTATGTGTAGGAGAAGTTTATGGTTGACCATGTCGAAGGCTTTTGACAGGTCTAGGAAAAGAGAAGCAGTTAGTTTGTTATTATTACGGTTACAGTTTATTGTGTTAGTAAAGGAAAGTAGTGCAGTGGTCGTACTATGTGAGGGTCTAAATCCATGTTGAGTGTTTGCTAGTAGGTTATTTTGAAGGAGATGGTTAAGTAGTTGTTTGTGTATACATTTTTCCATGATTTTAGCTAGTGGAGATAATAGTGCTATTGGGCGGTAGTTAGAGAGGTCAGTGGATTTGCCTCCTTTATGTAAGGGTATGATGTGTGATATCTTCCAGATTGCTGGAAAATCACTTTCTTTTATGGATCTGTTTATTAGGATCGAAACAGGGTAGGCTATAGCTTTTGCTGCTAGCTGAAGGAATTCAGCAGGAAGCTTATCTGCTGAGGGGGTAGTGGGTTTAAGTTTTTGTAAGAGAGATTGTATGTAGGAGGTGGGTATGGGTTGAAGTTGAAGGGAAGGAATGACATTGTTGGTGTTACTTAAGATCAGTTGGGAAGCATCAGGGGATAAATGGCTTGCTAGTGTTTGTATGGAAGTAGTAAAGAAGCTATTGAAGTTATTGGCTATTAAAGAGGGATTATCAGGGTCTAGATTCTGTGGGTTAGGTGTTACTATTTTACCTGGGGTAAGTAGATGATTGATAGTAGACCAGAACCTTTTTGGTTCTTTTTTTGTGGATTGCTGAAGTTCTACATAGTAGTTCTTTTTGTCTGAAATAATAGCATTTTTGGTTTTATTTCTCAGCTCTCTAAAGGATTGATAGTCTGTTGGGTTTCTAGAGGAGCGCCATTTCTTCCAAGATTTATTTTTAAGCCTGATCTTTTGTCTAGTATTAGAGGTAAGCCAGGGTGCTGTTCTGGTCTTTATTCTAATGGTACGACTTGGGGCATGGTGGTTTAGGATTGTAAGGAATGCTGAGTTGAAATATTCTATGGCTTTGTTGAGAGAGAGGTGCTTTAGAGGGGTCCAATTGTATTGTGAGAGTTCTGTTTGAAATCTTTGGGGATTAAATTGTTTCTTTGAATATAGTGTTCTATGTGAGGTAGGTAAGTTTTGATGAGTTTTAGCTCTAATGACATATGTGAGGGAGTGATCGCTAAGGTCATCAGGAAGGATGCCAGTTTTGTAGCTTTGTGAGGGGGAGTTTGTAAGAACCCAGTCTAAGGTGGTTTCTTTTTTGCTTGTTTTATTTATTCTAGTGGCACTATCAATTAGTTGTTTGAAACCAAAAAGGTTTAAATGGGAAGTAGGGTTAGCATTGTTACAAGATTTCCAGTCAATGTTAAAGTCTCCAAGAAATAGTGTTTCTTGGGGGAGGTAATTTGAGAGTTGTTCAAGAAGTTGTTCTAATGTGGGGATATTATTTCCTGAAGGCAGATAAGCACAAATGATGTTTATTGATTTAGTAGTATTAATTTGAACTCTAGAGCAGATTATTTCGACATTATTGTTTTGGGTAAGAGCAAGGTCAAGAAGAGTAAGCTTCAGGTTAGATTTATATAGGATAGCTACTCCACCTCCTTTCTTGGAGGTGCGATCAAGTCTAACAATGTTATATCCAGGTGGGGTAATTTCAATATCTTTAATAGATGGTTTTAGCCAGGTTTCTGATAAGCATAGAATGTCAAAGTGGTGTACTTCTAGTAGGGTGTGTATTTGACTAACTTTATTACAGATACTGCATTATATTTAGGTGGGCCAAGGATAGTATGTTTGTAGTTATAGTTGATGGAGGAAGGAGAGCTTTTATATGGTGACTGTGTGTTTCAGTAGTTGTAGGTTGAGGGCCTGGATTGGGGTGTATGTCACCGTCCTGAAGTAGATGGAGTAGTAGACCATAGTTTTTTGATATGTGTTTTAGAGATGTGTCAAATACTTTCTTTGATTTAGTTTGTAGTAGTTTACAATGAAATAGTCTATGGTATTTGGGAAGTAGATATATGGTTTGTGATGAGGTAGGTAAATAGGATGAAGGTAGGTATGTTGTAGGTGTACTAGTATGTTTTGAGGGAAGTGAGAGAGAAATAGTTAAGGAGTGTTCATAGGAGGTTAAGAAGTAGGTAGTAATGAGAAGGAATAATAGTAAGAAGGTGATAGGTAGTTTAAGTTGTGAGTGGAGGATATTTGTAGACATGATAAGATAGTTGTATGTGAAGTAGGGTTTCCTGATATGTTGGAGAGGGGTGTGGTGGGAGTAGGGGTAGAGTGGAAGGGGCTGTAATGGTATAGGACTTTAGTGAGATAGTGGTGGGTTGGTTAAAGTGGTATGTAGGTGTGACTAAGTGAAGGAAGTTACACAATCTGTGAGACTGTGAATTGGACAGGATAGCAGTAGTAGGAGGTGTGGTTTGTAGAAATATAAATGTAGGACCCCTGGGGGTGGGTGGGATATGGGGGTAGGGTGGGGAGCGGAGCGGGGCACACAAAGTAGACCAGAGGAGAGTGGAAAAAGTATCAGGGAAGGAAGGGGGAATCAAGGCAAGAGAAAGTATCCTCGGGGGAGAGGATGAGACAGAGAGGTAAAGGCGGAAAAGGATTAGTATAAGGAGGGGAGAATAAAAGTGTAAGGCAGAAGTCAGTACTAATATCCCAAATAGGGATGAGAAAAGTATAACATCTAGTGGACAAAGTAGTAGTGCAGTAAGCAAACAAGGGAGCTACCAGGCGTGGAGCTGTACTAGAAGGGGGAGAGAGGATAGCCTATGTGGCCATCCGAGGAGACTGTGAGGGGAAATGAAGGAGTAAGGAGGGGTAGCTGCTGGCTGCTTAGCTAGTGGCAGTCTGAAAGTTTAGCAGGAACATTTAGTTAAAACATAATATAGCATGACTAGGTAGACATACTCTCTTTTTTCTGGTGGTAGAGGGTGGTAGAAGAAGACAGTGTCCTGACCGAGTCCAAGGGTATTCTGTGGGGAACACCCTAATAGTGAAATTAGAGGGATACAACCCAGGCAAAGACACAGGGTCATGGAGGGGATAGCTGTTAGAGGAGGGAGAGAGGACAAAAAGATAATGTTAGAGTACAATATTAACATACAGGGTTGCAATTCAGAGTCAAAATGCAATAAAAGACAGGTTATGCAACTGGTAAGCAAAGCAATGTTACACATAGTTGATATAACTCTTTAGGATGTACATATTAATGGTGAAAAGTACATTTCAAATAAATAACTGTATAGCTAATAATATATAGAGCCTAGTGTTACAGCAAATCACCACACACACCAGAGTAATGCAGTGAACGCATTCACGTTAACATAAACAATTCAATTGAAACACTTTCCAGTCTCTTTAGGAGGTGTAGATGGTGTAAATAGCAAGTCATAACACGGAACACTATTGCGTACACAGAAATATGATATGTGAAAGCAATAGGTGTGAGGACTAGGATAGGAGCAGTCCCAATGTAAGGCAAACCTAATAACTAAACGCATTCACTTCTAAGTTAGCAACAAAGTCAAGAGCAGTCACTTTAAAAGCTAGCCAAACTATCTAAAATTATTCACGTTTGCACAGCCCGTAAGTACTCATAGGTTGGAACAGCACAGCATACAAAACCAGCATTTGCGTGAGATGTAAAGGGTTCCTATACCAGCTTAAGCAGTATCAGTATCAGTATCAGAGGGGTCCCACTTATGTAGCGCTACCTGAAAGCTAAACGCATTCACGTATAGCTGAGCAAAGATCCACGTGCTACAGAATCAATGCAGACAGTAGCGGAGTAGCATTACAAGAAAGACTATACTAAACGCATTCGCGTTAATCTGTCCACCAACAATATTATTGCAATCCTACCAATTTAGTGCCACCTTAAGGCTGAACGCATTCGCGTTTGGATTAGTAATAGTAAACACACTGTTCTATCAGTATCAGAGGTAGATGAGTAGTCTTATATCAGAGGCTGCATCAACGCAACTCCCACCAACCTGAACAGAACAGTACTAGAGCCGTCCCATGTATTCAGTACCACCCAAGTGCTAAACACATTCGCACTTACACTAGAAAGAGTACACACACTATAGCACAAATCCAGACAGTAAAAGAGCAGTCCTACACTAGAAAAAGTACACACGCTATAGCACAAATCCAGACAGTAAAAGAGCGGTCCTTCAACTAAGGCTATACTAAACACAGTCGCGTTAACCTGAACATAAGCTGGAATAGCATATAATCATCAGTTTCACCTGACTTGGAGTGTTATAGGTAGATAGCAGGTTACTACAGCAATATGGCACAAGCTAAACACATTTAACATAAACAGCAGTTAAACACCGACTTCTAGAAATGTTACAATACAATTCCTGAAAACTGGAGTGCAATATACAGCTTAAAACTTACTTCAGAGCTGTCGCACACAGCCAAGCAGACTCAGCAGCAGTGAGGAGGGCAGATTTAAAGATGGCGCCTTTGGGACATGAGCAGTCTTTAAAAACTTCCACAGGAAGTCCCTAGGGAGGAGGAGGCGGAGATAGTAGGGGTTAGGTATAGACCGGAAAAGGAGGGGAGTGAAGAAACCTGGCTGAAGAAAGGATAGGATAATAAGGTTGCAGTAGGAAGATTAATAGAAAGGGGAGGGGGAGGGAAGATAGCAGGGAGGCAGGTATAGACCGGAAAGGAAGGAGGGTGCAGAGATCTGGCTGAAAAGGGATAGAATAGTAATAGGTTCAGTAAAGAGAACAATAGGCTAGGGAAGGAGACAAGAGGCTAAGTGGGTAAGATGTGGAACAGGAGTAATATCTAAGAATAATAAAGCATACAGATATTGGGGCCTAGTAAATACAATAGTATGTGAAAAAGGGTAAAACAGGAGTACAGACCTGGGCTCAAAGGAGACAGGAGAAGCAAGTAGGGAGCCCAAGGAGAAAGGGTGTGAGTAAAACACAAAGTAGACCAGAAGAGAGTGGAAAAAGTATCAGGGAAGGATGGGGGAATCAAGGCAAGAGAAAGTATCCTCGGGGGAGAGGATGAGACAGAGAGGTAAAGGCGGAAAAGGATTAGTATAAGGAGGGGAGAATAAAAGTGTAAGGCAGAAGTCAGTACTAATATCCCAAATAGGGATGAGAAAAGTATAACATCTAGTGGACAAAGTAGTAGTGCAGTAAGCAAACAAGGGAGCTACCAGGCGTGGAGCTGTACTAGAAGGGGGAGAGAGGATAGCCTATGTGGCCATCCGAGGAGACTGTGAGGGGAAATGAAGGAGTAAGGAGGGGTAGCTGCTGGCTGCTTAGCTAGTGGCAGTCTGAAAGTTTAGCAGGAACATTTAGTTAAAACATAATATAGCATGACTAGGTAGACATACTCTCTTTTTTCTGGTGGTAGAGGGTGGTAGAAGAAGACAGTGTCCTGACCGAGTCCAAGAGTATTCTGTGAGGAACACCCTAATAGTGAAATTAGAGGGATACAACCCAGGCAAAGACACAGGGTCGTGGAGGGGATAGTCTCTTTTTTCTGGTGGTAGAGGGTGGTAGAAGAAGACAGTGTCCTGACCGAGTCCAAGGGTATTCTGTGGGGAACACCCTAATAGTGAAATTAGAGGGATACAACCCAGGCAAAGACACAGGGTCGTGGAGGGGATAGTCTCTTTTGTCTGGTGGTAGAGGGTGGTAGATGAAGACAGTGTCCTGACCGAGTCCAAGGGTATTCTGTGGGGAACACCCTAATAGTGAAATTAGAGGGATACAACCCAGGCAAAGACACAGGGTCGTGGAGGATAGTCTCTTTTTCTGGTGGTAGAGGGTGGTAGAAGAAGACAGTGTCCTGACCGAGTCCAAGGGTATTCTGTGGGGAACACCCTAATAGTGAAATTAGAGGGATACTACCCAGGCAAAGACACAGGGTCGTGGAGGGGATAGTCTCTTTTTTCTGGTGGTAGAGGGTGGTAGAAGAAGACAGTGTCCTGACCGAGTCCAAGGGTATTCTGTGGGGAACACCCTAATAGTGAAATTAGAGGGATACAACCCAGGCAAAGACACAGGGTCGTGGAGGGAATAGTCTCTTTTTTCTGGTGGTAGAGGGTGGTAGAAGAAGACAGTGTCCTGACCGAGTCCAAGGGTATTCTGTGGGGAACACCCTAATAGTGAAATTAGAGGGATACAACCCAGGCAAAGACACAGGGTCGTGGAGGGATAGTCTCTTTTTCTGGTGGTAGAGGGTGGTAGAAGAAGACAGTGTCCTGACCGAGTCCAAGGGTATTCTGTGGGGAACACCCTAATAGTGAAATTAGAGGGATATAACCCAGGCAAAGACACAGGGTCGTGGAGGGGATAGTCTCTTTTTCTGGTGGTAGAGGGTGGTAGAAGAAGACAGTGTCCTGACCGAGTCCAAGGGTATTCTGTGGGGAACACCCTAATAGTGAAATTAGAGGGATACAACCCAGGCAAAGACACAGGGTCGTGGAGGGATAGTCTCTTTTTTCTGGTGGTAGAGGGTGGTAGAAGAAGACAGTGTCCTGACCGAGTCCAAGGGTATTCTGTGGGGAACACCCTAATAGTGAAATTAGAGGTATACAACCCAGCCAAAGACACAGGGTCGTGGAGGGATAGTCTCTTTTTCTGGTGGTAGAGGGTGGTAGAAGAAGACAGTGTCCTGACCGAGTCCAAGGGTATTCTGTGGGGAACACCCTAATAGTGAAATTAGAGGATACAACCCAGGCAAAGACACAGGGTCGTGGAGGGATAGTCTCTTTTCTGGTGGTAGAGGGTGGTAGAAGAAGACAGTGTCCTGACCGAGTCCAAGGGTATTCTGTGGGGAACACCCTAATAGTGAAATTAGAGGGATACAACCCAGGCAAAGACACAGGGTCGTGGAGGCGATAGTCTCTTTTTCTGGTGGTAGAGGGTGGTAGAAGAAGACAGTGTCCTGACCAAGTCCAAGGGTATTCTGTGGGGAACACCCTAATAGTGAAATTAGAGGGATACAACCCAGGCAAAGACACAGGGTCGTGGAGGGGATAGTCTCTTTTTTCTGGTGGTAGAGGGTGGTAGAAGAAGACAGTGTCCTGACCGAGTCCAAGGGTATTCTGTGGGGAACACCCTAATAGTGAAATTAGAGGGATACAACCCAGGCAAAGACACAGGGTCGTGGAGGGGATAGTCTCTTTTTTCTGGTGGTAGAGGGTGGTAGAAGAAGACAGTGTCCTGACTGAGTCCAAGGGTATTCTGTGGGGAACACCCTAATAGTGAAATTAGAGGGATACAACCCAGGCAAAGACACAGGGTCGTGGAGGGGATAGTTCAGAGCTGTCGCACACAGCCAAGCAGACTCAGCAGCAGTGAGGAGGGCAGATTTAAAGATCATGGCACATGGCACATGGTACATGGCACACCTCATCACAAAAGGTTTCTCATCCAAGAAAAAAAGAGGTCATTGTTCCCCTCTACTCGTCAATCATTAGACCCATTATAGAGTACAATGCCCCTTTTGGTATGTACCTCACAAGACATCTACAACAACTGGAAAGGCCGCAGAATACCTCACAAAGAGGATTACCGGCCTTAAACAGATGCCCTACACAGACCATCTCAAAAAAACTGCAGCCTTACTCCATTGCATATCGCCTACTCAGAGGCGATCTCTGCCTAACACACAAAGCTATGTCAAACCCAGAGCTTTTGGACATGCTCCACTTAAAGAAATCCCAATCCCTACACACTCTAAGGACCTAAACCTTGTCACCACAATAAACAGAACATGCTGGAGGGATAGATTCCTATCCCAGAGACTTCCCATACTCTGGAACAAACTACCTATCTATATCAAACAAAGCTCCTCATTTAGCACTCTTCAAGAAAAATCTTGATGATTGGATGGGAGATAGGAAATTCACCCTAGGGATCACTTCTATGGCTCTCCTCGACAGTGGCACAGGAAAATAATTTTCTTTGGTGGTGAAAGCCAGGGTACCTTTTGGCTAGGCTTATATAGGCCCTAGGACCAATAGCCTAGGACCTACCTATGATCCTAAATGAAAGACGAAGTTTTTACTGAAACAAACTGAAACTATAAAACATGTACTTTTTTGCAATGTGAATAGTAAAAACAGTGTGGAATAAAGTGCACAAAGAAAAGCTAATTGAATGATTTATGAACATTATTCTGTATGGACATTATCAGAAGCATGGACAAAAATGTGTTAAAATAGAACAATTATTTGGTATATCTAAGCAATAACACATAAGTGGGCATGGGTAAATCCTGATATGCCCACATGCATGAGTGGGTTATTGCTATTATACAATGACACAACAACATTAGTTACATTTCTTAAATAATGTCTTTGTATAATGGCACTGTAGTGTTCCTCCATTTTCTTCTGCCTTTTCTGATATACTGCACATGCATATGGGACTTACGTTCTCATGTTTACACAGTACATCACTACAGTGCAGGGAAAGCAATGGACAAAACAGAATCTCCATTTATTTATTTTTTTTAGTTTAACCAATTATTTTTTATGAAGGACAGCCTAAATACAAAAAAAAAAAAAAAAATCAAGTACATTTTTGACTATTTATTTTTGCAGCATGTACCTAATTTTTCTCATATTTTGCTTTCCTGTAAGCATATGCAGATAGAAAAACTGGCTGATCAATGGTACTTCAATGGCTGGAATTTATTCTGTTTGTATATGCTTGATTTATAACAGGCATGCTGGATGGGCTATCCAGTCAGTGTGCTCATAATATAGGTTTTATGGTGTGCTAGAAAGAATTAAATTCTGTTTATCAAAAAGTTAAAACAAAGAGTTAGAAGGTCACACTGAAAAACCAATCAGAAACAAACTAAATAAAAACTCCAGCCAAGCTAAAACTTGCAATGAGTGACCTCCCAAACCTCCTGTAACAGAGACACATGGGATATATGCAATGATCCATTTTAAAGACCCATGAGTGCTACATTTGAAGTCATTTTAATGGACAATTTCAGAGCAATAAAACAAAACCACAGTAGACATGAACAATTCAGCCTTGTTATAACATCATCAGTATAGCAAAAACAGAGTATTTGATAAAGTAACAGAAACACAGGGTTGTTATACCCAGCTGATGTCCATTATCATTAGGGTGACTGCAAACTATGCCAAATAACAAATTAAAGCAAAGAGTTAGAAGGTCACATTGAAAAACCAATCAGAAAAAAATTAATTAAAACTCCAGCCAAGCTAGAACTTCCAATGAGTGACCTCCCAAACTGCCTGTAACAGAGGCACATGGGATATATGCAAATGACCCTTATGAACATCAGGTGTTTCAGCTATATGGCGATTCTGATTGCCCATGAGTTTTACATTTGAAGTCATTTTAATGGACAATTTCAGGCCAATAAAGCCAAACCCCACTACGTATGGATAGTGGGGTTTGGCTTTATTGGCCTGAAATTGTCCATTAAAATGACTTCAAATGTAAAAGTCATGGGCAATCAGAATCGCCCGAAACACCTGATGTTCATAAGGGTCATTTGCATATATTCCATGTGCCTCTGTTACAGGAGGTTTGGGAGGTCACTCATTGGAAGTTCTAGCTTGGCTGCAGTTTTCATTTATTTTTTTCTGACTGGTTTATCAAAAAGTGGATTTTGTCTGAGATATTAAGAAAAATAAGAATGTGTGGGGGTCAAATTCTGAAATAATTGCTATTTCTTTGTATATATTTTAAATATGAGCAAATTATGTTTGTAAATAAAGGACCCCTACTCTTTTCAATAGGTGGTTGGGGGTCTTGTCACTTCCACCAACTCTGGCAGATGGTGTCAATGTTTAATGTCTCATCTGAAGGAAAACACAATTAGGAATGCAATATCCTCCTTGTGTTGATGTGTTAGTATGGGAAATTAATCCTTGCACCTCAGGAGTGAATAGAACCCACAGCCTTCTAATCTTCCAACATCAAAGGCGTCTAGTACCACTGAGTCTGATACAAAATATCATGTAACAAATTAAAACAGTTATGGATAAATGCAAAAGCATTCTTAGAAAATGTATACAATGAAGTTGTATTTGAACACACACACACACACACACACATATCTATCTATCTATATATATATATATATATATATATATATATATATATATATATATATATATATATATATTATGGAGTAAAGCTAATGTTCTCAGGCAGTTAATTGCAACAGGAGTTGTGAGAGAGTACTCATTAGTCTTACAACACATCGTGGAATGTAAATTTAGGTCCTGTGATGACAACATGTCTGAGCATTTCAAATCTTTTCTCTTGTTCCATTAACCAAAACTATGGTATCTTACACTCTAGCACTATCTTCCTGAGTGGTAAAGCCACATCTGACAAATAAGCAATAGACTTGACATGACTTACAATGAATGCAACATTTGTATTATCACTTAATTCATAAAATGTCCGAAACACAATCTATCCCACCAGATGCAGCCACCAAACAAAGTAGTTAACAAGGAGACACAAAAGACAAATGTTGCTGAAAGCAGAACTGACAAATTGTACTTAAGCCACAAATGAGGTTGCTGCTCTCTCCAGACAGGTTCATGTAGCACATATATGGCCATGAATGGATCATAGGCCCAAGACAGACTCCATACAATGTGATATATATTGCCAAATGAATGGGACTGTGACTATTAAAGCATGTCAGTACTGCCCATGTGAAATGTTATAAAATGATCCTGGTTACTCATATCTTTCCCAACACCCCTCACTCTCTCTCACCTATGGGTCTGCTCTTGCCTCTTTCCACACATTACTCTTTACTTACCTTTTAGTTTCACCCCCCCCCTTATACAGTCCCTTTCCTGTCTTCCATATCCCATATCACCTGAGGTACATATCAGTCCCATTAACTATAGTCTAGCACAGTTCTATCCAAATCTTATAATTTGTGTGGTGTACTTGTATCATGGATATATACTCCTAATATAAATCCTATATCTGTGCCTACTAACCAAAATGGTTTTGAACTAGTATTTGTATTAAGGCCTGTCCTTTCCATCAATGTGAATTTATGTTCTATTCAAATGTGAATTTATGATTTATTCAAATATGTAAAACTTATGTTATCAATGTAATGTATGTTGTTTGCCTCCACTGATAATGGGCTGTCATCCAGTCAGGCTTTTCTGGTAAACAAATGTAAAATAAAATAAAATAAAATAAATAAGTTACAGAAGTACATAGGAGACTTTAGGGACACGTCTGGATGTCTACACATCTGAGATGTTCACACAATTACAGTCTATGGAATAAAAAATTCCTACATTTTGAACTGGTTAGGGTTTCAATAATGGCATGCCAAGCCATACAAAACTGCCTATGCCAAGGTCTTCCTACAGAAATCATGATAGACCATCCTAGCCATTGAATATTTGTAACCAGAGAGAGCCAACCTAACTAGGTTCTCAGGATATGCAGTCTGAAGTGGTGCTGTCTGTCCACAATATCAATGGTGACAGGAAAAAGGTAGCGGGTGTGGCTGTGTTCAGTTTTCTCCCTGCCTGCAGTTCTAGACCACCAAGAGAGATGGAGCTGCTGAGCAAGGCAACTTCAAACAAACTTGATGGATCCATCAAGTCCTCAGCGTGGATTGCCCTATAATGGGTAATGTGACTCATTACCATAGAATCTGCCATAATCTCTTTATCCACAATTGATTTTGTGATACTCTCATACAGTCAGTAACCTTGGCATTGTGATGTACAGTTTTGGGTGTGATACACCCTATGAGATGATGTCACTTCTGGGGGGCAGGGATGAACTTTTGTTTTTGGATAACAAGGCAAGATGGCAGAGACTGTCTGCTTAACAACCTTAAATTCGTCTTTCTACATATATTTTTTAATCTTAAACAGTGGGATGGATTCTCAATGCCATTGTCATGAAGACACATGCCCAACTGAGCATGTTACTTCCACCCCTCTTTCCAAAAGATACAGCGTTGGAACTGGTGGAACCCTACCCATGGTTCAAAAAGAGAATCAGTCTCACCTAGCCAAATTAATTCAGTTCTGGATACTGGTGTGGATCTCCAGTGCATGAGGCAAAATCATTAATGAAGCCCACTGAAATGAATAAGCTTCTCAATGAGGTGGAAGCTCCACCTGTAGGTGGAACTAGGTACTGCACAAAGCAGATAGTAGGAAGCTGAATTACCTGTAGTATCGAACTCCACATGCAGGTGAAGCTATAATGCAGGCACTGAGATTCAGAGGGAGGTCTGCCTGGGACTACTGTTGTGAGCAGTAGTAGGTAGAGCTATCCATCCTCCAAAATGTTCCATGGATGGCTTATATTAGCATCTTTTAAAAAGAAAGAGTCCATGTCCCTCCATTTGGACATGATGAATGCAAGCATGGTGGCTATGTTGGCCATCATGCCTGCATTCAACAATAGACCCTACAGATGAAGCTGTGGTCCTGAGTGGTCCCATGGCCATGTCACTCCACATGTATGTCAGAGGTGGCATTGCATGCAAGCTCTCTGTCTGCAATGTCATTTCCATCTTACAGATGGAGCTGCTTTGACTGAGAACTTCAGTCAGATTCAAGCAGCTTTGGCAGTATGTTTGTGAAGTAATGGAGTTTTTTTTACATTGAAATTTAGTGAATTGCATTATTTTTTTCTGGATGTAGGTGGCACCAATCGGTTGAATACCTGGATGTTCTGAGGTTTTGAGTTAGATGGAATACTATCTCCAAGGAAGATATAATTTGGGGGTGGGGGATTGGACAAGTTGAAGTTTGCTGTTTACTCTAGGCAGAGCATGATGGTGGAGGCTGGGCATTCATGTTGTTTCTATGTGTTGGAATCTGATCTAGCATTTAATTGATCAAATCATATGAAAGGGTTTTAATTGTACAAAGTAAAGTGCAACATATTGTTTAATGGAAGATATACAGTAGGTGTTATAGCCTTGTATTAAATTTAAATTTAAAGCCATATTTAGGTAAGTCATTTCATATTAAGCAAATAAAAGAGAACATCATATAGTACAAATCCTACATATTTGACTTCCCTAGTCTAAAGTCAAATGACTTCCATATTGTTCCATCCCATTTTTTCCAACCTATGCATGTTTTCCTTTCACATAATTGCAATGAAATCTAAGTTTTCATATTTATTTATTTATTCACTAGGATAGCCTGACAGGGTCAGCAAAAGCAAACACCTTTTTCAGCAGCAGAAACCCAAAGAGAAAGGCTTCATACATCAATATGTAAAAGACAAAAGTACACAAAAGAGAAAAGTGTTATAATAAATTTCCTAGTAGGATAGCATAATACAGAGTAAACTTATTCACAAATAGTAGCAAACGTTTGAGATAATTACACAGATTTACAATTGTAATGATAATAAGCCAGTACTTATTATACAGCAGGAACGTCTTCTTCTTGTAACATTTGTTAATGTTTGTTATGCACTTCACAGATAAAGATTCTAGTTGTCTACTGATGTACTATGTTCTTCATCTGTAAATATGTTGTAAGTAATTGTTAATTGCCATGTAATCCAATGTAACTACTGTCTGTTTATTTTAACTGTGGAGCTTTTCTCCCTGGGACTCCGCTGAAAGTGGACCTACGTCCAGTTGGACACTCCTGGTCAACAAATATAAATAAATAAATAAATAAATAAATAAATAAATAATTTGTCAAAATTGCATACAGTATATCAAGCATATTCACAATATATCAGTTTTAAAAAACAGTCAGACTAGTTGTCGTGCAGTACAGAGCATAAACAGGTATTCTCAGATAACAAGACTGTGTAAGGAGCAAGCAAAGTGAATGATCTGAGGTCTGGGAAGCTGAAGTGGGAAATAGAAAGGAGGGAACGTAGAGAGTGGTAAAGATTAGAGAAAGGACAGACAGTAAAACAGCAGAGCTGGCAGGAGGGAGGAGGAGTATGCTGAAGTAAGCAGACAACATCTGAGTCTGGCATCTGGCTATAATTAGAGAAATGGAAAGGAAACACAGAATGAAAACGTCACATGATTCAAGCGCTTAAACCAGCATATCTTACATGTGCCATGGTGTACATTTTTAAAAATAATTTTACTAGTAGATTGGGATGATCTAGAAATTAAAACAGAAGACTTTGATTTTATCATTAATAAGCCTTATAATCACACAATGTTTCAGAATTTTTGTGAACTGATAGCACACTATCAATGTCTGTCAACCACTGCTGAGTCTAAAGATAGTTCTGTCATCATAATGTAATAATGACCTTGCTAGAACCCAGGGAACCTGGTTTCATTTAGCAGCCAACACCTGTGAGAGATGATGGTGGGGGCCATGATAAGGTTATACCTGTTCATCCAGAAAAGCAGACAATGATATGATGTGCGATGGTATGAGTTAAGCAATTCTTGAAGTCTCGGAGAAGGCCAGATCCATAAACAATGTCCAGAGTAGGTGAATGTGCAAGTTCTCAGAGGGAGGAGGAACTCTATGAGAGGCATTGAGACACCTTAAGAGATGTTCATGCTTTACAGTTCAAAATGGCCTCCTCAATGATGTCAACACATGTGGGTTGTCGTTCTCATTCTGTGTCAAACCATCCTCTATGAACAATAATGCTATCACCATGTCTGACTCTTTTTCCACATCTTGTCTTCACCAGTCCATAACAACAGGTGAACCTGGACTAAGGGGAAGGGGTTAAACATTTGTGTGATGTTGTAGAACTATAGAGTTATGAAGAAGAGATATCAGGAGAGCTTCACTTCCTGAGAAATCACCACACCTGACAGAAGCATCACAGATTTGCAAGTAAAAAAAAAGCTGTCTTGATCAGCATTAGCATGATGAAAGACGTATTACCAGAATGAGAGATGAAAAGAGTCACACAAATGATTTTACGGATATGCTTTGGGTCTTGCATGCAGTTAGAGTACAATGCATCATGATTATACCTGGATGTAAATACAGCTGATAGCTGCTAATATGTGAAAAATACTGAGTAGTGTAATGCAATGTGTAACACAGAGCTGATATTGTGGCACACGTATTAGTATTGCACTTATTGTGCAGACACGCTAACTGTAATGGCATAGTAACATACTAATTCTTAGCATTAAGTGTAATGATATTTTAACATACTAATCCTCAGCATTAAATGTAACAATATGGTAACATGCTAATTCTTAGCATTAACTGTAACCATATGGTAATAATCTTCAGTATTAACTGTAATGATATGGTAACATAATAATCCTCAGCATTAACTGTAACAATATGGTAACATACTAATCCTCAGCATTAACTTATATGGTAACATACTAATCCTCAGCATTAACTGTAATGATATGGTAACATACTAATCCTCAGCATTAATTGTAATAATATGGTAACATACTAATCCTCAGCATTAACTGCAATGATATGGTAGCATACTAATCCTTAGCATTAACTGCAACAATATGGTAACATATTAATCCACAACATTACTAGTGTTGCTAAGATGCATTTATCTGTGTGGGAAGTAGAAAAATAGCATTCACAGTTCTTGTTAACATATTACTCAATTACCAATGAGTACTAGGTGCATCTATGGAAAAATGTTATATGTATACGTGACACTAGACACACTACACAATGTACTGACAGCCATGACAACACAGATAACATAAAATATGTTGAGCACGCATTATTATTTCCCATATAGCAAGCTAAGCTTCAGCAACATTGCCACTACCCTGAGAATTCTGTCTGATCCTACATGTGATATTACTGCACATAGGTTCACAGGTTCATAAGTATGTACTAGGCTAATGGCCCTGGAGCCTTTACAAGCCTAGCCCATAGAAGTGCTCTGGCATCATGCCGCCCAACATTAGTTCCCAGTGCCTCTATCAAGAAGAGCCACTGGAATGATTCTTGGGGTGAACTTTTATTACCCATCCAGTCATCAAGATTTCTCTTGAAGAAGGACAGCGAGGTGCTTGCTTGACATATATGGGAAGTCTGTTCCACTGCATGGGCAGTATCTGTGTGAGGAACCTGTCCCTCCAGCATGTTCTGTTGATTGTGGTAATGAGGTTGAGGTTTCTGGAGTGTGTGGTGAGGAGGGATTGTGATTTCTTTAGCTGTAGCATTTGTAACAGAGCTGGATCAGACATGGCTTGGTAAGTCAAGCAGAGATAACCTCTAAGTAGGTGATATGAGACAGAGAATAGCTGGAGTTTTTTGAGTCTGTCCATGTAGGACATGTGTTTAAGGCCTAGGATCCTCTACATGAGGTACTTCTGCAGCCTCTCCAGCTGTTGCAGCTATCTAGTGAGGTACATGCCAAAATGGGGCATTATACTTGATGACTGGTCTAATGAGGGATGAGTAGAGAGAGAAGATGACCTCTTTCTCACTGGATGCAAAATCCTTGGTAATGAGATGTGCCACATAGAAGGATTTTCTGACCACAGTGGCAATGTGGTGGTTGAAGGATAGGTTGGTGTCAACCTACATCCTCAGATCTCTTATAATGCCTTCACTGTTCAGCAGACTCCCATCAATGTGATAATTAGTGGGAACTGAGTTTTTACCAAAGGGAATGATGATGCATTTTTTGGTGTTAAGCTTAATGCCATGGTTTTGACACCATTCATTGGTCTTAGTGAGGCCTTTCTGTAGGATGTCTGCATCACTTGGAGTTAATAATTGCTCCCAACTTGCAGTGGTCTGCGAACTTGGTCAGCTACACTCCCTTTGTGTTGGCTTAGACTTCTGAGAAGTAGATGCTGAACAGGAGAGGACCCAGGACCAATCCCTGTGGGACCCCATTCATGACTGGTCAGCAGTCTGACTTGGAGTCTGCTACTTTCACACTGTGTGTTCTCTCTGTGAGAAAGTTTGCAACCCACCTAGTTATATAGGGGTTGATGCTTAGTTTGGTGAGTTTATCAATAATTCCTGAGTGGGAAATGGTATCAAAGGCCTTGGTCAGATTGAGGTAGGCTGTATGCACTGCCTTACCTTCATCCACAGCCCTGGTGACTGACTCATAGAAGTCAACCAGTTTGACCAGGCATGATCTCCCTTTCACAAAGCCAAATTGCGTGTAGCCTAGAGTTTGGAGATTTCCTATATCTTCGTTATTCAGGTCAATGATGATGCACTCCATAGCCTCACATATCAGACTCGTCAGGCTAATGGGATGATAATTCCCAGGGTCTGTAGTCACTTCCCCTTTATGGAAAGGGATGACTGTAGCAGTGTGCCATTCAGTAGGGACAAAGCCTGAGATGAGGCTGTGACTTCAGAGGGCACACAGATGTGGTGCCAATTTGCTTTGTAGTTCAATTAGAACACAGCCAGGGATATTATCGGGCCCCATGGAAGCTGTATTCTTGGCCTTGGTCAGTGCAGCTTTAACCTGTGCTGCAGTAATGCTGTGCCTGGCATTCTTCCGGTACTATGATTGGTCCTTTAGGGAGGGGAGAGAGGGGTAAAGTTAGCAGTGAATCTGTCAGCCAGTATGTTGGCAATATCTGTTGGTACACTATAGGAGGTACCATTGTGCAGTAACTCAGAGCAAATCTGGCTATTGCTGCGGAGGTTCTTGATATAGCTATAGAAGGCTTTGTGATTGTTTTTAGCGTCTGCCACAATTCTGCCTTCATAGCTCACTTTAGAGGATTTGACAAGGGATCTTAACTATGTGTTGAGGCTAATAATGGAGTTTTTCAAGTCTTGGGACTTCACCTTTTTCTGCAACAGTTTCTTCCTTCTGTTGTAGAGTTTATTAATGGCAGGGAACCACCAGGTTGGTTTCCTTTTTTGGAAGAGAGTGTCTTGGTGCTATTGAGTATGGCTAGTTCCATGCATTTATGTACATGTTCGTACAGTGCATTGGTGTATGATTCGGCAGTCATGCAGCTATTTTAGATTGGCATGGGTGCTGTGAAGTTAGCCATCTCTGTTTTTGGAAGTCTAAAGTCAACTTTGGAGAACTTTTTCGAGGTGGTTACCTTTGCGGGGGATGTGGGTGAGATGTGGATTTCCATGGTGATTAGTTTATGGTAGGATCTGACCAGGGAGGGATTGACTATTGGTGTAGAGAAACTGTCTCCCATGTTAGTAATAACCAGGTCAAGGATGTTGCTTCCTCTAGTGGGGGTCAGAATGAGCTGGTCCAGAGCATTGGAACTGATGAATTACAGGAAGCATTGGGTCAGTGTACTGGTGCTCGAGTAGTTTTCCAAGTTGATGGAAGGGTTGTTGAAGTCTCCAAGTAGGACAGTGTTGGGTTGGATCTTGATAGATTCCAGGGTGCTTTGGAACATGGAGTGAGAGTCTAGTTACATGGAAAAGGACTGACACTTTGAACAACTCCATAGTATCCTTTAATGCTGGTCTTTGGAATACAGCTATAACTATGATAGCATTGTTATGCTATCTTTTTATCAAGTGTATACACCTTGCTGTTGTATTTCTGTGAACTCTGGCCTGCCACTGTCACATCAGATTGTAGCAGCTCAGTCATCTCAGCATAGATCTGTTCCCTCGAGGAACAAGAACCTGTATTAATTCCACCTGTTCTGCAGTCATCTCAGCATAGATCTGTTCCCTTGAGGAACAGGAACCTGTATTAATTCCACCTGGTCTGCTAAGCCTTGGTTGTAGACTTGTCACAACAAAGGGAGCCATGTTGTGTAGTTCTCAGTGTCATCATTCTGTCCTTACTCACTGTAAACCTTACATCTAGATAATAAAATGCTTATTTGAATAGTGATTATGCCATAGTTCTTTTTTATAATCTCATGTATAATTTCATTGCTTACTATGTCTCCAAACCATAATGATGCCATTTTAAAGAACTCTTCTTAGGGACATGTTTCATATCGACAGGTATGAAGATTGTGGGTAACAAAGCACTGCAAAATAAATAGCTGTTCATTCTGCATAAATGTTACATCTTTGACTCATTGTTTTGTGTAATTATGCATTGTTATGCTGACAAAAGTTCTAAAAGCTCAGCATATATCTTTTGTGACTCATGCCCATTATATGTGCTTTGTTTTATTTAGAAATTGCCACCTTTTCATTTCAGCTAAAAGATATGTTTGTTAAAAAAGTGTGAATCTTCCTGTCAGACTGCATTACAAACACGGAGATTTTAAAGAAGAGCTGAGAAAAATTTAAAAAATGCATTGTTAATGACACCATTTGGTAAGCTATTTATACATACTATGAAATAGATTTGCTGTCAGCATTATTTAAATTAGATCACTCTGCAAAGCTAGTGTTGTATTGTTGTTCCATAAATTAATGCCTGTTGTAAATAAAACTATGTGCCTATATTCAAGGATTGTTAGCGCAGTGATGATTTGCATGGAATATGTGATTCAGAGCTACAGTTAGCATGGAATAGTGCATTATGTGGTGTATGCAACTGATGCCACAATGCTATTGATATGCGTTTCCCAATTCAAAGGAGGGACAACAGTTATGCAAAAGAGGCCATCACTCATGACAGACTGGTTTAAAAATATATAAAACACCACTAGACACGTTCACACTTTCTGATGAAACAGCTGCAGCTTACACTGTATGGGTTCTATCATTGAGCAATATGCTATCCATCTCACAAAGTATGGATTGATTTTTTAAAGCCTTTAGCTTTTGTATAATGCCACCATAGAGAATGGTGTTAAAGGCCTTAGCCAGGTCAATATACACCACATGAGTGCATGGCCACCATCTGCAGACTCTGCAATCCCTTCAAAGAAATATACTATGTTAAGAATTCAGGTACTATCTCTCACAAAACCAAACTGTTGGGGGTCAAGTTGGATATCTTATCTTATATCTCAACTTTTACCTCCAGAATCTGGGAAAAACAAACAAATATAGAGGGTGGAGGTGCTGCACTCCTGAGTGTACCATCCATTGGATGAGACATTAATCTGAGACCCCATCTGCTTCAGTTGTTGGCAGCTCAGGTGGAGTAAAAGATCCCATGGCACCTATCAAAAAGACAAGGGGTTCTTTATTTGTAAAACTATTTACAATTTACATATTTGGATATTTACAAGGAAATTAAGTTTCATTACACATCATTTTCCTTCATTTATAAACATATCTTTACATATTTATAGACCCCCACTCTTTTTTCCACAACCACTGCTTAATTTTCCATATTACATTGGTAGTATCCACTTTCCACTGCACATTCTTTCATTCAATCTCTCATTCTAAATTATCCATATAATATAAATCTAATTTATTAACATATTCTTTACTATATCTTCCATAAGAAGATATTCAATCATATCCATATTTATCTGATGGCAATCATGAAATTCTTTAATGATTTTGTATTCTATTCATTTTCCCATACATTCTTAACTACCTTACATGTCAAAAACATGATCTGTTGTTTCTAATTCTCCACAGAAAAGACATTTTCTCATTTATTTTTATAGGACGTATTTCCCTTTATTGACAGTTTATATCTTTGCACCATTCATTTCTTTGGTTTATAGATTTTATCTTTTATTATATTAAATGTAACCATGGATTCACTCAATAAATTTGCAACATTATATTTTTATACCATATTTCCCCATTATCTTCTTTTCATTCAATCTTTAACTTCCAAAATTGTATTCTTTCTTTATACATTCTTATATCTTTATTTCTCTCTCCCTTTTTGTTCATTTTAATTATATGCCATTCTCGTTTTTATTCTCCATAAATATCCTTGTAACCAAATTGTATATTTTTCCTTTTATCAACACCAAAACTCTATACAAATTCAATGAGGCTCCACATACTATTGAATTTATTAAACCTAAATTCTCTTTCTCCTTTTCTGTATACAATTCTCCTCTTTTGACTGGATTTAATCCATACCCCCAAATAAATTAAAACAGAATTTTAATACACTTTTTCTTCATATCGCTTGGTATCCTATATACACCAACTATATATGGCAATTTTCCCATCTATATTGTATTTATCAAATGTACTTTTTTGTTAAAGGGCAATCTGCTCCTACTTGTTATAATACTTAATCCGTTTAAATCCCTCAAAATTTTCTCCCATTGTTCTTTCAATATATTATCTTCTCCAAAATTGATTCCTAATACTGATATTTTTTTTCAAATTTTATTCCATTCCCTTATCATCTCCAAAACTCAAAACCCTTGCATTTTTCTTTGTTAATTTATAATCCAGCATCTCACAATCTATCATTCATCTTCGTAACTACCTTTTCATTTCTTCTCCATTTTTTGCTATTAAAATTATATCATCAGCTATGTCATAATAATAGGATATATCATCCCCATTCCCTGTACATATTTATTATTTTTCAAACCATCATTTATTCTTTTTACTACACTATTCATTACCATTGCAAAAAATATTACTCATTGGACACCCTTGTTTTATACCCCTGTCCATCTTTATTTCTTCACTTAACCAACCATTTACAAAAACTTTGATCTTAGTATTTTTATACACTGATTCACAAACTTTATTTTTATGCTAAAATTATAATTTTATATTATTTGCCATAAAATGCCATGATCTACTGAATCGAATGCTTTATGAATATCAGCTTCTATTAATTTTGCTTCATTTATTCTTTTTTTATATCATCTACTATTTGCCTAATTACTATTAAGCACTCTTTGCTACTTTTCCTTTAACTTCATACATTTCTTCTTCTATTACACAATTCAACTTATTTTCTAACTTTCTTTGTTATATTTTCATAAATAGTTTATAATCAGTATTATTCAACATTACTGGTCTCCAATTTTTAATTTCATTTTCCCCCCTTTCCTCCATATAAATCTCATAACATCTTTATATGTTTCTTTATAATTAATTCCATAATTTAACCATTCATTAAATGTTTTTATTAAATTTTATTTTTTCTATTTTGTCAAATCATTATACATTAACTATCTTATACTATTTGGTCCAGCTCTGAATTTACATTTACTTCCTTCATCATATTTTCATCTTTTCAAATTCTATTATTGTAATTTGTTATTATATTTCTTTATTTATTTCTTCTGTAAACTGTTTTACTTTATACCATTCTCTCCTTTTTATTTCTTTCTTTTTTAACATCTCCTTCACATACCTTACTATATATTTATTATACTTGTAGGTTCATACTAGGCTATCTGCCCTAGGGCATTTATAAGCCTAGCCAGAGTGTGTTTGGCTTTTGCCACCCATTTTAAATTAATGTTGCCATGCCCTTTTTCGAGGTTAGTATACTGTGCCTCTGTCTAACAGTGACACAGAAGTGATACCTGGGGTAAACCTACGATCCCCCATCCACTCATCAAGATTCCTCTTGAAGAGAGTCAATGAGGGACTCTGCCTAACCTGGACTGGGATTTTATTGCAGAGTGAAGGGAGCCTCTGGGTTATGAATCTGTCCCTCCAGCATGTCCTATTTATTTCAGTGCTGAGGTTCAAGTCTCTCGAGCACATAGCTCGATGGGATTTGGATTTTCTGAGGTGCAGCATGTCCATTAATTCCGGATTGGACATGGCTGTATACGTCAGGCACAGATCGTCTCTGGGCAGGCGGTATGCCACTGAGTAGAGCTGGAGTTTCTATAACCGGGCAGCATATGGCATCTGTTTGAGCCCTTTGATCCTCTTGGTGAGGTACTTTTGGGGTCTTTCCAGTTGCTGCAGGTGTCTGGTAAGGTACATCCCAAAAGGGGCATTGTACTCAATTATGGGCCTGATGAGGGATGAGTAAAGAGGCACGATGACCTCCCCTGATCTAGATGTGAATCCCTTCATGATTAGGTGGGCTATATAAAATGTTTTTCTAACCACTTTGGCCACGTGGTTGTCAAATGAGAGATTGCTATCAACTTGGGTCCCTAGGTCCCTAATTACTTCTTCCGTACTTAATGGATTACCACCTATGTGGTAATTTGTGGGCACTTTCTTTTTGCCAAAGGGATGACTATACACTTTAAGGCATTTAGCTTGAGGCCATGGCTCTGACACTAGCTTTGACATAGAAATTTAAGTATAAGATATAGCTACACTTGTTTGCTTTCTTTCAACTTTTCCTACTTCATTTTTCATCTCTCTCATTATACCATTGTCTTCCTTTACTCCTTTACTTAAATATGGCAAAACTTCTTTTTTCTTTATAAAAATATGTTTGCTCATACAATAAATCTTTAATTTCCTCTTGATCTCTTCTTTTTTTCTAAAATATTCCCTATCATTCCTTTCAAGGTCCCATGAAGGTTGTTTTTTTTTTTTTTTTTTTTTGCATTTGTAATCATCTCTTACAACTCTCATAGAGGACACTAGCCCACTAGCCTATATACTGAACTTATTCAAGTAACAATTTCAACATTTGATCTACCAATGTTAATTTATGCAGCTATATCCTATACTTAAATTTCTATGTCAAAGCTAGTTTACAAACTTCTACTTCTTACTTTTGTCACATTTTATTTTGTATGTAACTTTCTTTTTTTTTTTTTCGAGTCTGTAAATAACTAACTTACATGTTAGATGCCACCTTTTATTCTGACTGTAACTCTTTATACACATACGGAGCTTTTCTCTTCAGGTCTCTGCTGAAAAAGGGTGTTTGCTCAGTCGGACTAACCTAGTTAACAAATGTCAAAATAAATAAAAATAAATAAAACCTTTTTCTTTCTGTCTTTTACTTTGTTCCCATATTAAATGCATCCTTTTATATTTTTCTTTGAACACAATCCATCATTATGACCATTATTTTTAATTTCTCATTGTTAAATGACATTTCTAAAGCCCTATTATAACTTCTTTACCTTTTTCATTCCATTCCTTTGCATTAACTCTCTTAATTCCTTTTCCCTAATTGTTATATATTCATTTTCCTCTATCTCAATCTATATAAATAATGATCAGAAAGAACCATTTCCACTGCTTCCTCTATCACCATCTTCATAGTCTTTGATAAAAAATAATCTATCCCCATTTTTAATTTGTCTCTCTGATATGTATTTTTTCTAAGTTCCATATTTTTAACTCTAAACATTTTATTTCTCTCATTATTTTTTATCTGATCTGTGTTCTTTTCTTTTTTATGTCTTATATCACAATTAAAGTCTTCCATAATTATTACTATTATAGCTATATTCACTATAAGATAATCCAATATTCTTTGAAATAATGTTTCCCTTTCTTTATATATGACACATGTGCATACTGCTATTAACCTATACACGTTCCTTTCTCATTAACCTTCTTAGTTCATTTCTTATATAATACAACAATTCCTGAACATTTTTCATTACCCAAATTCCATATTATACTTCCCGTCCATAATATATTTTGTCTGTTCTCTCACCTCTTTACTATATAATATTTTTCAGTATTATCAGATCCACCTCACATATCTCACACTGCTCTAACATTCCTGTCTTTATTATTATTATATTCTTTATATTATTAACATTAATAGATAAGATCCTAGGTTATTTGCTGTTCTCCTTAATTTTCTAGTATTTTTCAAATTTTTCTGTCCATTCCCTTTCTTTTTAACTTTCATTACTACAGCTTGAATTTTTTCCTATCTTTAACCCTTTTCCCAATTGAACTTTTTTAACCATTCTCCAATTTATTTCTTCTCCATCATTGACTTTTGCCACACTTCCTCTTTCCCTATCCATGTTTTATATATTAGCTACTTCTTCTTCATTTAGTTCATTGTTTTCTATTATCTTTTCTTGTACTTACTCTTGCTGTAATCATTCTTTCTTATGTACATAACTTTCTGGTCTGCTTTCTTTCTCACAATCTATCCATTCATGTCCCATTTTTTTACATTTATAACACATTTTTGTCTCAGTTTTTAGCATTATGACCGGTTTTCCCACATGCATAAAATTTTTTTTTCAAAATTATTTACAAAATGTCCCTTCTTCCTACAAAAAAAAAACATGCTTTAGGTTGTCCCCAATATTTAACAATAGCCCTATTGCCATCAACATTTATCATGATCAGAATGTGAATTATTTTGCTATTTTCCATTTTTAAAATCACATTCAAGTCCCAAGACCTTGTCCACAGACCTTCTATCTACAATTTTAAAAATTGTTTTTACTTCATTACAATAGTTCAACAAATATTTGTTAACAGTCTCTCTTTCAGTTTCAGTTTGGAACTGAATATTAACTTTTTTGTGTCCTTCAAAAAAAAAAGTCTGAACAGCATATTTATTCTCTAGATAACTTTCTTTTTTCTTTTCATAATTAGCCAAGAAAGTTTCTAAAACTTCAGCTGTCTCAAACAAAAATGTCACAATAAGTAGCTTTCTTTATTAAAATGAAGACTCTTACCTCCAGTGCCCTTATCCTTAAAAATGCAACAATTTTGTCCCAAACATATTTATAAATATGGGGATGTTTATTGCAGTCTGTGTTATGTATTGAAAAAGGCTTTTAGACGAAACCGGTCTGTGGACTGCTGACATTTATTAAAGTCTTTTTTCCTCTCACACATGCTGTCTCCATTGTTTTGTGGTTAGAAGGGATGAAGCAACAATAAATTGGAAACCAATATTTTCAAATGATTACTTGCATTTAAAAAGTGGTCACCCATTTTACACCATAAGAAGAGCTTGATCGGGATGCAAGTAGTCTATGTTTCAAGATTAATTTCAGTTGACTTGTATAAGGAGGAGGAGATGCAAAAATCAAAAAGTTTGTTGAGGGAAAGGGACTAGCCATTAAAGCTATTGGAGAACAAAGTAATAAAATTCAAGAGGGAAGGAAGGCAAAATGTAAACCTAAACTAAGATCTAATATTCCAGTAGTTAATACAAGGATGACTAATAAAACAAATTTGTTTAAGACCTTGACTATTCCTTTCTTTTTAGATACATGAAGTATTGAATCTTTTATGGAAAGTATTGAAAGTAAGAACTGAGCTTATTTATTAACATACTTGGTGTTAAGCCCAACATTGTTCATAAAAACAACAATAATGTTAAAAATGTACTAGAATATAACAAGATTAATAACAGTTTTAAAGAGAAATGAATGTTTAAATAAAGTCACATTAAGCAGCTCAGATTTATTAATGATATGCTTAATATATTGGTGAAGAATTACCCTCAGGGTAAATACTCTGCCAGCCAAATTGACTGTAACACTAGCAATGCAGTTTATTTAGCTTCTTCTTGCCTCTTAAGCAACTATTTTTTATGCTGGCAAAACTGGGAGACAATTTCATTATAGGATTTCTGAACATGAATATGATATGAAAATAATACATTTAAATAATGCATTATTTAAACATTCTTCATCATATAAGAATTTTAAAAAGTTTTAAAGGTGTTTTTTTTTAATTGAAAGAAAGTAGTATGGGAGAAGTCCATTGCAGAATAAGTTGAAAATTAGGGAAGATACTGAACTTCATCTGAATGCAACAAAAACTACAGGGTTAAATAATCATACTTACATACATATACACACACACATACATACTTACAAATATTTCATGCATGGAAAATAATGACCATCTAGCCTGTCAAAACATCAGAACTGTCATTCTCATAATAAGTGTCAAGGTTGTTCTTAAAAATATCTAAACTTGTGCTTGCTTTAATATAATTTAGTAGTGAAGTCCATGAATCAGCTACTATTTCAGAGATCCAATCGGTACTCCTCCCCTTTCTTTGTAATTTTCTACATATGTTGTCTGATGATTCTCTACTACTTATTGATAACCTCAAACATTCCCAGAAGTAGTTGTCTCTAGATGTCCTAAATACCTGAAGAAGGTCTCCTCTTAAATATCTGTATGAAATGCTGCATAACTTGAGATCTGTTAATGTTCCATATTAACTCAGATTTTCACATCTGTGGATCCCTTTGGTATGTTTATGTATGTTTACACTCTATTCCTTACAATTTATTCATGCTTGCTTTCTTATAAGGTTTATATATTGTTATTCTATACTTTAATTTTGGTCTAATGTAATTTGCAAACAATGATTTCATCATTTATGATTTACTGCACTTTATAAATATTTTTATGCAGCCTATACATTTTATAATAAAACTTAAACTTGGAGCTACCCATATATTCTGGTCCTTAAAATAATCTACAGTTTCAACCATGGTGTACTGTATTAAATATTTACCTTTCAATCTTTTTCTCCCAAATTCCATATGCTTAATTTTGACATATTTCTCAGACTATTATTATCCTGTGCCCAAATGGTCAATTTAGTCATGTTCATTTATAGGCAAGCCCCATCTGTAAAAAAAATAAATAAATAATAATAATCAGTTTATCCATTTTCAAGTCATTTATATTCAGACTGCCGAGCACCTCTAATGAAAAAAATAAAAATACATGTGAAAGATACAACCTAAGCAAATATAGGCCAAGAACAGAGCACTGTGGGACACCCAGACTGTAAACTAGAATTCATTTTTTCTGAAATATTTTTATTAGTATTTAAAAAATACAAAAAAGATAAACTTTGATCATAATAAATATAATACAAGCATATGATGCCTTTTCATTTAAATAAATACAATTATAACTATTTACAATATATATAGAAGTCTGAGACCAACAAAATAATGATTAAAATAAAACAATCATAACAATAATCCAAATATATAAGTTGATGACAATGACAAACCAATAAGGACCAAAACTTTCATCCAAGGATTATTCTTTAGTTTATTTGGAAAATTCTTCTTTCTTTCACTCTGATTTCTTTAATTGCAACTTACTTTAGAAGGGTAAAAATGTATTCAAATTTTGTCCCGAAAGATTTTCAGTTCCTAATAACAGTTTTCCTGGATAGAACTAGTCTTGTACAAGTTAAAAAAGCAAAGTCTTATTTTTGTTTATCTATTCCTAGAACATAAAAAAGAATAATTTATTTTATTAAAATAAATGCACCTTTCCATAATGCTTTAAAAAATCTTGACTTTTTTTCCCAACAATTCTGAATCATATGGCAGTCAAGAAACATATGTGACAAATTTGCTTTAATTTCATTATTACATCTCCAACAGCCAATGAGGTTGTCTTTTATCATTTTAGCAATTCTAGATGGAGTTATAAATGCTCTAAATAAACATTTCCAGGTAAATATACCCCAATAAAGAGTTCACAGTGTATTTTTAATAGAGGAAAGACGTTGATTTTTATTTTGATCATTGAAAGTTATAGGAAATTCTTTAGTAAAAAAGTTCTAGAATTTATTATCTAAATTCAAATGATCATTTGCTGACATTTGCTATAATTTTGAAATTAAATTATGAAATTCTTGATGTTTATATGAAATTTCAAATAGCATCAATATCCATTCAGGAACATTAACTATAGTCAAATTTGAATACATTTAAAACTTAGTTTGAAATGTTGTTAAAACTATTTGTAAATAGGCTAAATCATTGTTGTTTATATAAAATTCTAAACAAATAGTATCAGCAGATTTACATGCAACATCTTTCAATACATTGATATCCGTAGTAAAGTTGTTTATTATTCCAACAGTTTAAAACATTGGGAGGCAGTTTATTCATAAATATTTTATTTATTGAAAAGGGAATTGAAGATTCAAACAAACTCTTATAATTTAATTTAGTTAATAATGTTATTTTAAAATTTTTAAGATTGCGTTTAACTATATTGAGTTAGATGGAAAATTGTAGGTTTTTGGAAATATTTACAGATAAAAATCCCGAATGGATTATATGAATCCCATCTTGAAAACTGCAGGTCTCCCCTGGTTGTCCGCGTGGTGTGCTGCCGCATTAAAGCCTAGTGCTCCTCATCGGGTTGTCCCCTCCCTGCTGACCCATCTCACTTGGTATCACTGAAGCAACATAGCAGGAAAATTGTGTTGGCACCCAAGAAGCACCCCTATTCTCTTCTTGAACGACGGGTTATTGCTGCTTAATCCTTCCATTACTGCCTCATTAAAGCCTAGTGCTCCTCATCGGGTTGTCCCCTCCCTGCTGACCCATCTCACTTGGTATCACTGAAGCAACATAGCAGGAAAATTGTGTTGGCACCCAAGAAGCACCCCTATTCTCCTCTTGAACGACGGGTTATTGCTGCTTAATCCTTCCATTACTGCCTGTATGTCACTTTGCCTAATTATTTTAGTTTATGTTTTGTCCTATTGTGGAAGCACACACGTGACACCAGCTACGGTTTTCCCCTCAGCTTTCAGACACTTACCCCTAACACCTTTCCTCTTTTACTGCTACTCCCTCCTACCCCAGGTTGTCTAACTTTTCCTCCACTGTTATCCCACTTTGCCTGCCTGTTTCTGCTCCCATACTGTCTCTAATTTGCTTTCCTGGCCTGTTGCACTCTTTTCCCTCTTATTCCTCCCTATCCTTCATCAATTGACTATATCTTGAACCTCTCTACTTGTATACTTTCTATTACCCCTATCACTGTCCCTCTGCTGACTATTTTTCCTTGTGCCTGTTATATTCTTGCATACTACTGCCTACCTTCTTATCTTTCTTTAACAAACTCTCCTTTACATATCTCTAAACTACGTAGCATATGAAACAGTAGTGTTTCAGCTACTCTGCTTAGCTGATAGACTTCGCTCTCCTCTCTGGCTGTTTCCTGTGCTTTCTGCCTCCCGCTCCTATCCTACCCTTCAAGCTATTGGTTCTACCTTCTGCTTCCCCTCCCCCCTACACCCTCTAACTCTATATGTAGTGGCCTCATTGCTAAGGCGCCATCTTTGAATCCCATCTTGAAAACTGCAGGTCTCCCCTGGTTGTCCGCGTGGTGTGCTGCCGGTAAGTGAGCATTTCTACTCAGATACTGACTTATTTTGCTCAGAAGTGAGCATTTTTACTTAGATATTGCATTATTTTGAGCGTATATCTGGCTAAACTGTAGAAAGAGACTTAGGTTGCAGTCGCTGGGATCCGGCGTGCTCCTAACGCTTCTTTTATGAATGTCTCTCACTGATTGTAACTCTGTAAGTAGTTGCTAGTGTTTCTAAAGACTAAACCTGTAGAAAGAGTCTTAGGTTGCACTCGCTAGATCCGGCGTGCTCCTAACGCTTCTTTTATGATTGTATCTCACTGTTTTTGGCTTTGCAAGTAGTCGCTAGTGTTTCTAAAACCTAAACCTGTAGAAAGAGTGTTAGGTTGTAGTCGCTGGGATCCTGCGTGCTCCTAACGCTTCTTTTATGATGGTCTCTCTCCAATTTTAGCTCTGCAAGTAGTCGCTAATGTTTCTAAAGTCATAATTACTGTTTTTACCTAATAGAGTTTTGTAACACCCATTTATTGACCTTTTTCTGCTTGTAAGTGAGTATTATACTTGGTTATTGCCTTATTTTGCTTGTACATTTGTCAAAACCTGTGAAAAGAGTCTTAGGTTGCAGTCGTTGGGACCCTGCCTTTTTATGGTGGTCTCACTAATTTAAGCTCTAAAAGTAGTCGCTAGTGTTTCTAAAGGCATTACTACTGTTTTTTTACCTTCAAATGGTTTCTATCACCTATAATGTATTGTCATGTAGTTACTGAGGTCCTGCCCTCTTGAGTATCTGGACACACTGTTTTGTGGCTGTTTACTATTGATTTATCAGTAATTAAGTAAAGCATAGTTCTTCTGTGGCTTTCTGGTCAGCTACTGCATATAATCACTAGGAGGAATTTTGAAGAGCATGTTCACTACAAACGCTGCTCTCTCTTAAATTACTCTCTGTATGTGGTGACAAGCGTTACATCCTACTAAATTTCTCTACTGAATGGATAAATACTGTATTGTTTCTATACATTATATGTATATATAAATACCCTTACTTGCATGGTACATGAATGCTTAATCCTTTACTTGTATAGTGAATGAATATACTGTTAACATCTGCATTTAACCTGGTTTAGAACATCTAGATTTCTGTACCTAATTACATTCACTGGATACTTGTATTATTGCATTGATATTACTTATATCAACTGTTGCTAATATTGAAATATTATCTTGGTATACCTGTTATAGTAACTAGCAGATATCAATTTCTCCCTCTCTTTACTGACATACTTCTTTATCTGATATCTCTCTACCCATTCCTCTGCTTAACCTCCTATGCTACTTCTGTTTCCTTTGGTCTTCCTAACCCTATATTTCTTCTGTTTTGTATTCCAGCATTAAAGCCTAGTGCTCCTCATCGGGTTGTCCCCTCCCTGCTGACCCATCTCACTTGGTATCACTGAAGCAACATAGCAGGAAAATTGTGTTGGCACCCAAGAAGCACCCCTATTCTCCTCTTGAACGATGGGTTATTGCTGCTTAATCCTTCCATTACTGCCTGTATGTCACTTTGCCTAATTATTTTAGTTTATGTTTTGTCCTATTGTGGAAGCACACACGTGACACCAGCTACGGTTTTCCCCTCAGCTTTCAGACACTTACCCCTAACACCTTTCCTCTTTTACTGCTACTCCCTCCTACCCCAGGTTGTCTAACTTTTCCTCCACTGTTATCCCACTTTGCCTGCCTGTTTCTGCTCCCATACTGTCTCTAATTTGCTTTCCTGGCCTGTTGCACTCTTTTTCCCTCTTATTCCTCCCTATCCTTCATCAATTGACTATATCTTGAATCTCTCTACTTGTATAATTTCTATTACCCCTATCACTGTCCCTCTGCTGACTATTTTTCCTTGTGCCTGTTATATTCTTGCATACTACTGCCTACCTTCTTATCTTTCTTTAACAAACTCTCCTTTACATATCTCTAAACTACGTAGCATATGAAACAGTAGTGTTTCAGCTACTCTGCTTAGCTGATAGACTTCGCTCTCCTCTCTGGCTGTTTCTGCCCCACTTCGCTCCCCTCCCTACCCCCTTATCCCACCCACCCCACGTACCCCTAGCTTTATACCTGACATACCACACCTCCTCCTTCTCTCCACCTATCCTAGCCTCCTACATACCACTCCTCCTCTATATCTTCACTTACCCTAATCTCCTACCTCACCTGTACCGCCCTCCTGTTAAACCTCCCTCTATTACCTCCTCCTACTCCCCTCCCCTCCCAATAACTACTCACTTACCTTGATATCCACCTGGTTTCATTTACTCACTCTATACTCTTAGCCTACATCCAGTTTATTCCTTCTCTCTCACCTCAATATGTCTACCAAAACTTACAAACCAATACCCAAGACCCCTGTATTAGGAACTACCTTGGGAAACCTAACACTTCCACCTATTATTCTGCTTGCCCTCACACTACCCTACTTCCTAACCTGTTATGAATCAAATCCCAATTACCACTTCATCTACTCACCCAAACATACAGCCACTGATCTCATAAGCCTAAAACTTACTCATTTAAACATTACGTCTATCCCTAGCTACCTCCTTGCCAGATATCACAGACTGTCCCACATTAAATTTCTAAATCTCTTGATTAAGAAACCAAAATATTTACTGTACTCCCCTATCATAGCTTACCTTGAACATAGCCACTCTACCTTGGTTGACGGGCCATCCACCCCAACCCAGGGCCCTTAACCACTCCACCTGGTGTGGCAACCACTTCACTAAACTCTTCCCTACTACTACCAACCTCTAATACAAACACTCTACTCATAGGTCACCTTAATATACGAAGTGTCAATAATAAAATCACCCATCTCCACTCCCTTCTACAACACCACTCCTTTGATATTCTTTGTTTAACTGAAACCTGGTTAAAACCCTTTACCAAAGATAATGAAATCTTACCTCCAAGCTATAACATCTTGAGACTTGACCGCAAAACTAAAAAAGGCAGAGGAGTTGCACTCCTATTCAAAACAGAACTTAGTGTAACATTAATACCCTACGATAACCTGAACAATAACAAGACTGAACTTCTTATCTCAAAGCTACAACTAAACCCTAAAAAGTCCATCTATATTATCTGTATATATCTACCCCCTGAAAATAATTCTACTACTATAGAAAATAACCTTAGTTGGCTCTCCTCCTCCTATCCTCAAGAAACCATAATTCTCGGAGACTTTAACCTGGACTGGTCCTCTTTAACTACTAATATCCCAGCTTCACATATTAACCTCCATGACTTTACTCAAATAATAAACGCCTCCACTAGGACCAATAAAACTAACAACAAAGAAAGCATTCTAGACTGGATTCTCATTAATAAACCTCTTATTAAATATCAGTCTGGAGTACTACCTGATGACTTTAGCGATCACAATCTAACCTATATTACTAGACAAAGAAATGCCTCTAACAACACACCTACCTACAGGATCCTACGTAATCTCAAATGTTTCAACCCTATACAATTTAGAACTGAACTAAGTGCTTGCAATTGGAACCAACTAAAGACACTTCCTCTTGAAGAAGCTGTACAATACTTTAATACTACATTCCTAACTATTCTAGATAATCATGCCCCATCACGCACTATCCGAATTAAATCTAAACCTGCCCCCTGGTTATCTAAAGATACAAGACAAAAATGCTACTTAGAAACAAAGCTTGGATAAAATGGCGAGCTAGCAAATCTTCTGCAGACCAACAGACCTTTAGATACCTAAGAAACAGTACTAAAAAAGCTATCTTCTCTGATAAAAGAAGTTATTATAGCAATCTCCAGCAAGCTAATCACAATAACCCTCAAAATTCTGGTCAACCCTAAACAGGCTTCTACACCCTGGACAGACTACCACTCCATCCCCTACCGGATCTGTAAAGAATTCCTCCCTTGATACTGCCAATACTTTCAACTCTTTCTTTATTGATACTATTAATTCTTTGGCCTCTCACCTCTCTAGTGACTATACTAGTATCCCCGACCCTGCATCCTCCAGACTACCAATCTTTAGGCTACAACCCATCTCCACTGCCTTTATACGAAAATGTATCCACAAACTTAAACCCTGCACCCCCTCGGCTGACCAACTCCCATCTGAATTCCTTCAAAAAGCAGCCTCTGAAATTGCCTATCCCATATCTATTCTCATTAACAGAACCATAAATGAAGAAACCATACCTGACATTTGGAAAATCTCTCACATCATACCCTTGCACAAAGGAGGTAACTCCTATGAACTCTCTAATTATAGGCCCATTGCTCTCTTGTCCCCACTAGCAAAGATCATGGAAAAATGTGTTCATCATCAGTTAATGGACCACTTAATAAAGTACAACATTCTCACTAACTGTCAACACGGATTTAGGCCTTCTCACAGCACAACCACCGCTCTCCTCACTTTTACAGACCATATTAATAAGAATCGTAATAACAGCATCCTGTCTTCAGCTCTCTTTATTGACCTGTCTAAGGCCTTTGATATGGTTAACCACTCCATTCTCCTGAAAATTCTTGAATCTCTCTCCTTAGAATCTAAGGCTGTCCACTGGTTTAATTCCTATCTTACAAACAGGAAACAAGCCGTTCTTTGGGATAACAAACTCTCATCCCTTCTCCCTATCTCACTTGGGGTCCCCCAAGGATCTATTCTTGGACCACTTCTTTTCTCCCTCTTTATAAATGACTTACAAGCAGCGATTCCCCAAGCCACTTGTATACAATATGCTGACGACTCCACATTAATTTACTCTGCTAAATCCATCTCTGAACTACAAATTAACACTCAAGCTGTTTTCTCCAAAGTTGAAACCTGGTTCTCAAAACGATGCCTACTTCTAAATGCTAAAAAAAACAAACTCTTACTCTTTAAGCCCACTACCAGATCCCCTACATTAGACTTTACTATCCTATCTAGCAATGGAACTACTATATCACCTGACCTTACAACCAAACTACTAGGTGTCACAATTGACAATAACCTCACCTTTGATTGTCATATCAATAATACCATTAAATCTGTAAACAGAAAACTCGGCTCTCTCTATAGAATTAAAACTTTCTTAACCTCTTCAGCCAAAGCTACCCTTGCCCACTCTCATCTAATTTCTACTCTTCTCTATGCTTCACCTATTTATACTAACCTCAAGAAAAATATTCTCTCTAAACTATCTACCACGTACAATAATATAGCTAGATTTGTTACTGGTAAACCTTTCAGAACACACCACTGTCTGAATCTGCAGCAACTAAACTGGCTTGAACTATCAAACATGTTACTTCTTTCCCAACTCTCATTTGTTCATAGAGCATTTTACCAACCTCACAACACACCTATACTCTCCAACCTCTTCATCCCCTACTCTAATCTAAACTCCCTTCGTTCATCTAGCAAACTGCTAGTTACCTTAACCAAATCTAAAAACCTAGCAGGTGATTCCCTTTTTTCAAATACCATTGGAAAACACTGGAATCAACTTCCTTCTGAACTTACTTCTATTGCTTCCACTGTTTTGTTTAAACAAAAACTCAGAGGTTACCTTAAAAGCCACTGGATGTGTCCCTGCTCTAATCCTGACTAAAATAATTTCATCTATTATTCTCGTTTCTCTCCCTACTCGTCTGTTCCTTCTGCTTCCTCCCTTACCTTTCACTTTTCTACCTCTACAGACTGCTCCTCGTCATCGTTCATCTTTATGGCCCTAAATCTCTCTCTAACTAGCTTATGTCTATTTATATCTGCTCTCTCTATTGTTGCTTCTCTTTCTTTAATCTTATACTTCCTCCTTGGTATTAAAACATGTTAGAATGTTCAACATTGTGTTACTTAGATTCACTAGAAAGTTAAGTGCTGTTCTTTCAGTTAACTTATTACATTTCCTTTTCCATGTTCTTTCACTTGTTTTTTCCTGTTTTTAGATATAGGTAATAATGTGTATTATGTCATTTGTCCTCATGATGTATCTCCTTTTGTCTATATGTGGAGCTTTTCTCCCCGGGCCTCTGCTGAAAATGGAAATATATCCAGTTGGACTAGCCCGGTCAACAAATGTAAAATAAAATAAAATAAATAAAATAAATAGTTTATTGATATTCGGTAACTGTAACTGTAGAATTTTCCAGTTTGATATATCATTTATATCTAACCAATTAAAAATAATTTTTATTGTTACCAATTTTGCATAGATTTCTATATTGGGAAAATTTAATCCCCCATTTTTCCAAGTTCTGAAATGTTGATTTATATTCAGCCTAGATTTATTTGGATACCAGAAAAAAAGTATAAATAATCTATTTATTATTGTACTTTGTTTCTCTTTTGGTGGAAATACTAGAGAATTTGTTAAATACAACATTTTGGGAAATAAAAATGATTTAATGATATGTAATCTGTCTTGAAATTAAATGTATATTTTATTCCAAGAGTTAATGAGACTACTTAAAGTCATTATATTTTCAAAGTTGTAATTTATGGTTTCTTTTGTAGTATAACAAATGTGAATACCTGAATATAATATAGTTTTAGATTCTTCACCAGAAAATGAAACATTTGCATCTATTACATTTATCTTATTAATAAAGATATGTTTTAACATGGAAATATTAAACTGTAAATTTGGCATTCTTTGAAAATGAGCAATTATTTTATTTAGTTCTTCTAATGTTTCTGGAGTATGTTTAATTGTTAAAAGAATATCATCAGCAAACATTAGTTTGAAGTTGTAATCTTTGTTACTTTATAGACCTGAGATTTTTGTATTTGAATTAATTAAGATTGCAAATATTTTAATAGCTAAATTGAATAATAAAGGGGACAGAAGACAACCTTGCTTTGTTCCCTAGGTTTTATTTATAAAATTAGAAGTATATGGCCCTAGCTTAACATATGCTTTATTATTAATATAAATGTTATTTAGCAATTTGATAAAGTTAGGATGAAAACCAAACAATTGTAATACATTAAATAAGTAATCCCAGTGTATAGAATCAAATGCATTTTCAATATCTAAAATAATAAATAACAATTGTTTCCCTATTATTCATCACATCTATCTATGTGATTAATCTTTTTATGTTATCAGCAGTTTGTCTTTTGCAAGTAAATCCCAATTCATGTAGTCTGATTATTGTTAATAACATTTCTTTCATTCTATTAGCTAATGTAGACATGAATAATTTGTAATCTATATTAAGTAAAGATATAGATCAATTATAGTAAAGTAGAATTTCACCCATTCAAATGCATTATTATTCTATTCATGTCCTATTTGTAAACCATGCAGCTATCCATCTTATCAAAATTCCATTAATACTAGTTGTCCTAATTTAATAATCAGCATTTTGTAGACGAACTTATCAAAGTCTGAAGTTAACTCTATATAAATTACATCACAACACAACTTTTCATTCATAGCTGTTATTATATTGTAATAGAACATCATGCTACAGGTGGCTGGGTCTATATTATATATTCAAAGCTTCAACATTTCAAACCTCATATGTTCAACAACATATGAGCAAAACCTGAATCTTTGAATATATAATAAAAATGTAAAAAAAAAAAACACTTACCTTAATGCTCTGAGAAGGGGGCAAGCCCCTCTGCACCCCTCACACCCCCTACTTAAATATATCAACTCTGAGACCGCACTTCAGTGCAGAAAAGGGAAATTGTTCCATTCTGTGCATACAGAGCCATTGCCTTTCACCTTTGAACTTTTCAAAGTTTGATCATATAGTGTTGACCCATATAACATTCAAACTTTGAAACATTTGATAATTTAATAGGGACCCCAGGTGGTTATAGATCTATTTTCAACATATGCATGATGATATTTTTAATTTATGCTTCAAATCCAAACCTTTCTAGTTCTGACAGTCATTTACCCCAAAACATTATTATTTTCCACAACAAGGAAGCAAACTTACAGGTACATATGACTCTGGGTTTCTGATATTCCCCTTTGCCTTAAAGATGGGTTTAACAAGTGCATATCTCCAGTCTGAAGGAATCTCCTCAAACATATATGGCCTACTGAACAACAAATATAATTGCACTGTAAGTTCATTCTGAAGTGTTATCAGGTCATTATTACTAATTCTATCTCCTCCCTCTGCTTTATTGGGGTCCAGTTTGTTTCATACTTTTTTCAATATAATCTAATTTAATTTCAATGTCTGAAGTTATCTTGGCTGTTACTAGGGCAATTTATCACTCCCTTTGTGAAGTCAAACTGCTTTGCATAATATTTTGTAAATATATCTAAAATATGTTGTGTCTGAGAATAACATTTAGAATCTACATACAGTTTATCAGTTTGTTTGTCTTTATTCCCACCACATGTCTGGAGCGTTTCTCCCCGGGCCTCCGCTGAAAATAGGCTGTGTCCTAGTCAGACTTTCCCAGTCAACAAATGTTAAATAAAAAAATTTAAAAAGTTATGCATTAATAAAATGTTTTTTTTATTATACTCAGTATCTTTTTTATACATTTTCTTCAACATTTTCTCGATAACTATCTCACACTATGTTTAATTTGTCTGTTCAGCTTTTTTTTTTTAGTTTTTAAAGTTATAGTTCAACTTCTTTTCAAATTCTTATATTTTTTTCCTCTTGATTAATTATCTTATTCTCATGAAGTATATCCACCTGACCTCATGTGCCTAGATCCTGATGTTAAATATTTTTGGGATTTTTTGCATTCAAACAATTTTCTTTTCAAAACTTGTTGCATCCCTTCTGCAGGTTTTCCACTGACTGCATCACTCCAACTATTTTTACAGAGTGATTATTTTGCTTCTATAAAGTCTATTATTAATCTTAATTATTAATCTTCTGTGCATTGGTTTAGATTTCAGTTTGACAGAATTATCTAGCAACAATGTAAGCTTTATAACTCAATGAACAAGACACATCATTAGTGGTTAAACGTTATATGAAGTAAGTCATTTTGTTAGGAACACAAAGAATATCCAGTGTGTTCCATTCCCTGGTAGCTTTTTTACAGTCTGAAGGAATTGTTCTTCCTGAAAACTGAAATAAATGAGCTGGACAAACAGATTAAGCATAGTGTTAGACAAGATCAAGAAAAATTTGAATAAAATTTGTATAAAGATATTGAGCATAATAGGAAACCTTTTTATAGATACATAAGATGTGGAAGGAGTAGCTGATGCTTGGAACAGACTACCGAATTACATTAAAGCAAGTACTAGTTTGGATATTTTTAAGAACAGCCTGGACATTTATTATGGGAACAAGTGTTTTGGCATATTGGCAAGCTAGAAGGGCTTTAATGTCCGTGCTTGAAACATTCGTATGTGTGTATGCATTGTAAATAACTTCCTTATTACATTTGTTGCTGAACCAATATTATTCCAGTGTATTTCTGGTAAATTTGTGTTCCCATCCACTCTTATTTTTTCCTGTTGTATATCATGCAAGAAATGTATAAATTCCTGAAGGTCATCAGCGCTTGTCTTTGGTCGTCTGTAAACTGTGACAATTATCTATATTCCATGGCTGCTTTTGTTGTCAGAACTGCACCATTTACAGGACTGGTGTTAGCACTGAACATGTAATAATAACAGGTCTCTTACCAATCCTTAATCCCTGTCAAAACACCTCCACCTGAATTTTTGCTACAGTGTCTGTTACAGTAACAACATTTATATCCTGACACAACTGGTTTTCATTGCTCTTTAACCAAGTTCCACACGCAGTAACGTCAAAGATAACTTCAGACATCGAAATTAAATTAGATTATATTGAAAAAGTACTATACAAACTGAACCCAATCTTAAGGGAATGCAGCGAATTTACCAATAAAAAACTACTTTATTACTAATATTCCTAGCATTAAAAACCATCAGAGAGAGACATCAAATGTTTCTATCCACGAACTACTAAATTTCTGACCTGGCAAAAATCCTGTCTTGTGTTAATCAAATATTTTAATATGTCTGGTGAAAAAATGTTCTTGTCTTGGCAAGTGCATCCTCTCCTGTCTAAATATATATGTGCCAAAAATTAGGCTTGGGTGGTCTACACATTTCCACTTTTTAAAACGGGCCATTTTTTCATATAGGAATTTGCCCAGAAAGTATTTTCATTAACACAGTCCTGCCTCTACTTTCTATATGTGATTTGTGAAAAATAATTCCTAACAATGTACAACCTATGCTATCTAAGAGTTCTGTACATTCCCTCCTAACAAGCAGAGAGTCTTGAAGATGAAATAATTTGTGCTGATGAATAAAAGCAGCTGCATTCTTCCTTACGTCAAGGCATCTTATGGGTTTTCTCACAACATATATTTTTGCTCATGTCATACATAATGCTCTTCAATGCCCATTATCATTTTCTGCAAATGAAAGTATCAGTTCTTCTAATAACTAAATCTCCAATTACTAGTATATAACTTCTGGCCAGATCTGAATGATCTCCCACTTCTAATTCAGTAATACCTTCTCTATCAGTTGTTACAAAGGAATGATCTGCATCACCAGTGATCTTATTAATATCATTGTTTTTGTTGCTTATTTCATTTGCACGAGTACGATTCTTATCCGGCTGGCTGTGTACTCTCACAGCTTGAACCATGTTGTCTAAATCACTGTTTTTGTTGCTTATTTCATTTGCACGCGTACGACTCTTATCCAGCTGGTTGTGTACTCTCACAGCTTGAACCATGTTGTCTACATCACTGTTTTGTTGCTTATTTCATTTGCACGCATACGACTCTTATCCAGCTGGCTGTGTACTCTCACAGCTTGAACCATGTTGTCTACATCACTGTTTTTGTTGCTTATTTCATTTGCACGCGTATAATTCTTATCCGGCTGGCTGTGTACTCTCACAGCTTGAACCATGTTGTCTACATCACTGTTTTGTTGCTTATTTCATTTGCACGCGTACGATTCTTATCCAGCTGGCTGTGTACTCTCACAGTTGAACCATATTGTCTACATCACTGTTTTTGTTACTTATTTCATTTGCATGCGTACGACTCTTATCTGGCTGGCTGTGTACTCTCACAGCTTGAACCATGTTGTCTACATCACTGTTTTTGTTGCTTATTTCATTTGCACGCATACGATTCTTATCCAGCTGGCTGTGTACTCTCACAGTTGAACCATGTTGTCTACATCACTGTTTTGTTGCTTATTTCATTTGCATGCATACGATTCTTATCCGGCTGGCTGTGTACTCTCACAGCTTGAACCATGTTGTCTACTTTCCCCTTTTTTTCCTCTTTTCTTATAGTACTAATGTTCTTCAATGTTTCCAAGTTCCATTTTAATTTCTTCCTTTTCACCTACTGACTGTCTCTTTTTATACCTTCTAGGTTGGAAAAATTATGTCATTTTCTGTAGACTGAATGTTTTCCGACTGAACAATGCTATCTCTCCCTGTAATCTGTGTGTTACATAATAAAACCGTCTCCCTTTTTCTATGTATTTTCTTTGCATTATTGACATTAATTAATGCATTTTTCTTCTTTGTTATTTGTTGTGAACATCTTCCTTTCTTTTTGTTTCTCCTACATCTATGCATCCTCAGATTGCTGAATAATTGTATCAGGAGATCCAAAGTTCTCATTGATAATATCACATTTAAAAGGGGCTTAGTGATCTTTATTGACAATGGGATTTCCTTTCCTAAATGCATTCTAATGTCTAATATTGTTTATCTTATAAAGCCAGTCATTAATATATCTTAACAGCTGTTTTCCAAGCTGTGACAATTGCACAAGTACAATCATCACACTATGTCTAGATTTAATAATGGTAAGAAAATCATCAAACTTTTAACATGAAGAACACAAGCCACTAGGGTTAACAGGTGTTACCTTGAAACACACATAGCATTTAGTATGCTGTGCAAAATACTTGTGCTCATAGCCAGCCTTAGTCATAGGCATGCTGCATGGCTGCCTAGGGCACCACTCTAGTAAGTGCACTTTCACAGTATTTATCTGTTTACTTTTTGTAGTAAAGAAATTGTTTCTTTAGAATGTGTTGAATGAATACAGGAAAAACTGAAGAGTAAGACAAACTGTGAAAAAAAAGAAGAAAAAAAAGTAGTCTGGATGGTGTGGGAAGACCAGAACTGGAACACGGGGTGGTGTGGGGGTGCTGTGGAGCCCTTTTGCCTAGGGCACTTGTTGACCAAAAGATGGCCGTTTGAGCTTTAGCAAATAATTACTAGCATACTCAAGGAATCTATTTTCAACTACAAACAAATAAATTCTAAAAGAAATGAATAATCAAAATCAGTTACCATGGAATTAAAACAGATCTTATCTCAACTTCTATGAGGAATCACACAAACAATATGCAATGAAATTAAACTATGTACCTGAGATAACCTTACACAAGGAAAACTAATTAATAAATGCATTACTCTGACCTAATGTACCAGTTAAGCCGGTCACATTAAAATGCTAGATTAGTATAACAGTAAAACTCAGAGGAAAAATAAAATACAAATCAAAAATAAACTTGCTCTTAAAAACAGTTATTATACAATAAATCAAAAACACAGGATTGCTTCATACAGCCTCTTAACTGCTCTGTCTACAGTCTGTGTAAATTTAGAGCTGATTATGCTCCTTGGGGTGGCAATTGTTTTGATGTATGCAATCTACCCCTTTCCTAACAACAAACAGTGAAAATCACAGGTAAAACAACAAAATACAAATCAAAATAACCCCGGGATTCATGAACCTTGCGCCAGGCGCCCGCATAGCGTCGGCGTTATAAAGCCAAATATGGCCACCGAGCGATTCAGGTATGAATCAATCCCATCGGCACTACCGGGCGGCGCCGACCTGCGCCGCCCCCGGCGAGGTATGCTAATCACACTGTGTGCGGTATTGCACCATGCAAATGAAGGCAAATAGCGATCCACGGTTGGGCAGGCGAAGGTATAGGGCACGGCAATGTAAACCAAAAAAAAAACGGTTTACATTTAGCCAAACATGACCAAGGAGTAATGGAAGGCTGTCAACGCCAGGTATCATACAGGTGCAATATGCCAATGGCGAAAGGCACCGAGAATGTCCAAAGAAAACATGCACAAACTGTAAATAATGACATAAATGTTATGTACGCAGAAACCACAGCAGAACCCCCGGATATGTGCACAGAAGGTGCAAAACAATTAAATAATATGAGAATGTCCTAAAAGAGCAGTATAATACACATCAGATGCACAGCCACCACACACCATAGTATGTATGGAAAGCCTCAACCCCAGCGCAAGGGTTGTCAAGGAGTGGCGGCAGTGTTCGCGCCAGAACCATGTATTAGCAGTCAATGCCATGCAAATGAGGCAGATAATAGTGAATCGCAAAACCGCGCCGTGTAAGGATGGAGCAAACGGCGCAGCGGTAGTACACCGAGGAGTGGCCTACACGGGATACATGTCAATCGCAGAGGGGTGTGCCACTGTAGGAGGAAGCACATTGAGGCCAGCAAACATGGGCTGTACAATGCACATCACAGCAGCAGGATCGGCGTGTGAGGAAATAGATGCGCTGAGAGTACATAATGCCCGCATAGATGCATGTGCACGAGGATGACCACGCTCCCCAACCCAGTCATGTGACGGCCTCCCCGTCAACAACCACGGATATAGGAAGGTAATGCGGAGAATATGAGGAAATGCGGAAGCAGTGTAATTGGAGCCGTAATGAGCAATCAACACCAATCAATCCAGGAAGGGCAAACGGCGGCAGCTGACAACTCTGCATGCAGACTCCTGCAAAACGGGAAAGGGGAGGCATAGGAATGCAAAGATAGTAGGGGATGTAGTAGAAATGCAAAGAGCAAAGAACCGAAATAGCACAGCCAAGTACAGAGGTAGCATAACGGCGGCAGACAAAATGCATCATATGCCATGTGCCTGCAGGATGCACTGCAGGCAATAGTAGGTGCAACGTGCAGAAACAGTAATGTAAGATGCAAAGCTAAGCCAATGCAGGCAACTGTAATGTAACACTAAAGGCAATACCGCCGCAGTTGCAACGGTAAAACACAAGATAATCCACAGATACGGCTGCACAGACACACCCAATGACATCACCGGTATACAGCACAACAGTATAAAGTGTGAATGCACACAACACACAGCGATTTCCCAAACGCCGCACCGTAGGGTGTAAACACACGGGAACTTTTACTATGTATATGTTGGGTGCCGCCGTGGCCGTGATGCATAGGTATGTGTCAGAGACAGAGGGAGTTGCGGAGGAGGGTGCCGACAACCACCGTGAGGCCTCATAGGAGAAGGAGAGTGTTCAGACCAGGGGTGGCCCACCAGGGGCTGCAAGACCTGGAGATAGTAGGGCGCTACAGGGTGGACAGGGACACGCTACAACAAATAGTGGAGCTGTGACCGCCACGCCTGAGAACAAGAGACAACAGAGGGGAGCCCATCCCAGTGGACACAAAGGTATGTGTGAGCTTGCAAATACTGGCTACAGGTACCTTTCAAAGGCCAACCGGGGATATAATGGGTATCTCACAGGCATCAGCATCCAGGGTACTACACCAGTTCCTGGATGCCATGTTACGACATGCCCATGAGTATATAAACTTCCCCAGATCTCAGGAGGAGTTGGCTAGCAATATGCGCCACTTCCACCGTGTGGCACAATACCCGGAGGTACTGGGTGCGATAGACTGTACGCACATAGAAATCAAGTCACCGCCGGGAGCAGGGTAGACGCTACATAAACCGCAAGGGATACCCTCCATCAATTGCCAGGTCGTGTGCAATGCGCAGGGCATTATCATGGATGTGTGTGCTGGCAGCCCTGGAAGCTACCACGACTCCCATATCTGGCATGCCTCACAGCTGTATCAGGTATTCGCCAGGGGACATCACACAAGGTCACCTTGTGGGGATGCTGGCTATGCACTGGAGCCGTGGATGATGACACCCATCAGAAATGCACACACACACATGCAAGAATGCCATAATGAGGCACACGCACAAACCAGAATAATCATAGAGCGTGTGTTTGGGATGTTGAAATCACGGTTCCGTGCTTGGATACATCCGTGGAGCCTTGCAGTACTCTCCAGGCACATGTGCCCACATATTCATAGTATGTTGTATGCTACACAATATGATTCTGCGGAAACAGCTGCTGCAGGGACATAATGGTCTAGGGCCACCAAGCCCGCCACAACTGCCAAGGCAAGCACAGGCACAGGGCGTTCAGCGCCATGAACACACTGTGCCAGCCCCAGTAGGTAGACGTAGGCGTACCCAATATGCCTACGCCCTGGCAAAGAGGGAACGATAGCACATACTTTGACAGCGAGGCCCCATGGACTGACACCTCCTTACCTGCACACACAGTGAAATGGACGCCACACAAACATGTAATGTGTACCGTATGGGCGGACCTATGTGTGACTCCAACAAAGGCACCACCCAAACACTGCACACCCAATAGCCAGCAGAGCATGGAACGCCAACACCTCAACCGCGACGCCGTTCTACAGCAGACGGCGAGTCAGATGCTGCCACTGTCGCCGCAAGTCGACTACATATGTACTTATGTGCATACACAGATACGGAAATAGATATCAGTACACACGTAGAAATATATGTACACATACACAGATATAAAGTACAACAGGTTAATATGGAACCCAGGGATGCAAGTTTACAGATAAGTAAGACGCCAAATCTCCACATAGTAAACATAGTGAACGACAACCCGATCATCCGGGAGGGTGGGCAGAGCAGGGAACGCCAGCCATGGAAATGTCAACCTGCATCAATACATATCCGCAGGTCGGGATGATCGGCAGGCCACGGTACAGTAACGGATATGTGCGGTCATATCCATAGGATATGAGTGCGGAGGTACACACCGCCGCGATGCGCCAACGAGGGTACTGTGTGCAACCGGTGCGAAAAGCCGCAATCATACCTGTCAAGTGTACGCCATTATGAGGAACGTATCTCATTTGGGGTCTAAAACAGTTCATGTTCCTCGCAGTTCCTCAAAGTTCCACATTGAAATAGTCTGTCACACATTCATTGTTAGGAATGTATTTAAATGAAATCCTGGTAAATAGAAATTAATCATAGTAATTCATTAAAGGTTCTTCTTTGTAAGTAAATCAGCATATTTTAACCATCCTATGACCTTCTTAGCTGAAGTTGTTAGTAAGCCATTGGTATGTGTTCCACAGTTTGCCCATTTGTTCCACATTATGAATGTGTGTGTTCCTCATTTTGGAAATGGAAGGTTGAGAGCTATGGCGGCAATATGTGTATGTGTGAGGTGAGGTTGTCGTGTGTTCCGCTGTGTGTGTGTAATGTGTGTGCCACTGTAAAATGTGTATGTAGGTGACATGTCACAGGCGGAGTGTAATAACATGCGAGGCATACAGTACAGGAACCATAGGCGATGTACAGCAGTACCCACAAAGTAGTACTGACATCTCCTCAGTGGCTAGGCGCGTGGCGTAAAACGATGCAAAGCGGAAATGTCCCAGAATGTACCACAGGACCATAGCCAACAGGAGATGCAAAGGACGATGTACAAACCATGACCGTATGTATGGCGCCATATGGTAGACTCAACACGATACGCCGGCAACGCTACACAGCATCAGGCATGTACGGCGAAAATACGAATGTGCTATCCCGCACCGATCGTGGACACTTACGGTCCCGTGAATACCGCTGTGTGTTCCACGACCGCTAAGTAAGCAAGCCACACTAATAGGAGGCTACCGGTAGCATACAGGCCGCCCCAAGTACAGGACCACAATCACCGTGAACTATCAGTGACAAAATGCCAATGGATAGTAGGCACGGACGAACATCCGCAGATATATAACCGATGTGAAGGAGGAATACGTGCAGGAAGCACACATGCAGGCGATACCGACACCACACGACATCAACAAAACAAACATTCCCAGAACAACAGACAGGTAACCTGCAGCTCCCCAAGCAGGATGGAGCACACACACAAGCATATCTTGTATGTATAAATGCAAGACCCACACCCGCACTGGCCACCCACATCCGCAGATATACCCCATCGCACATATCAAAGGGATAACAGCCAAAACCGTAGCAAAACATACAGGCAGTCAATGACAGCGCATACCCGCAACAAGCCGCTGGGTAACACTAGCAGCAGCTGATGCATCCTTGCATCCGCTGTGTACAGGAATATAACAGCTATGTTACACATCTGAATGCACAACGCCATCGACAGACGCCGCCAGGACACGGACACCCACATGTCGAACAGAATACCATACCCAACACACACAACCCACGGCTAACACCACAGCGTAATGTACCTGACACCACACATAGCGATGCAGTCACACAAACATGATACAATACATACCATCCCCACGAAGGTAGTGCAAATAACCAACGGCCACACGAGGAATGAACCATGGCCTAGTTTCATGCGGTAACGCATTTAATGGAGGAGGATCACCAGTGATATGCGATAACTACACACCGAGGAACAGCTATTGGCGTGATGAACCCACATGCCTCAGGTGACGATTTAATAAAAGGAAGACTCCTGGATATTCAAACCGTATGTTCATACCGAACACAAAGTGAATCGAAAGCAAGGAGTTAGAGGAAAATATTGACGAATACAGAAGCAAAGGCCGGAAAGGTATGTCGAACCCACGAGATGTACTGGTGTGTAACGATGATACGTATGACTAATCTGCACTGTATGTGAACGATGTGTGTAAGTAAAGATACCTGTCCATCAGGCAGAGAGTGGTGAAAGGTGGTTATGTAATGCTAAGCCGCTGAGCATACCAACGACTGTGGACAACGGTGCACAGCAGTGGGACAACATGTACACAGCCGTGATAACCCAAGGTCCGCCATAGGGATTCCAAACACAGAACAATGCCACCACCCACGCTGATGCTGTCAGTGGATATCGAACAATGAAGTGCCACAGCAGGATAGGACATGTATGTATAGTGTCACAGCACACATGTGCATGGGCATATACCATCGATGTCATACGGAATGTGCGCACGACATGCACGTATCCCTCGCAGTAGGGGTGACTATGTCAATTATGTGTAATGCAAAGCTGTCATGATGGATATGTTCAGAAATCATAGACAGTATCACAGGCATAGCATGCATGATGGAGGGATGGCCTAATGTTATGTACATAAACAGGATATGTATGGCCTGCACATATGGGACAGAGTAGTAGCAGAATAGGTACCAAATGGAGGGAACAGCAAGTAACCATGTCCAAACGCTCCGTAGCAGGTGCAATGTGTGCAACAATGATGTCCGCAGGGCCGTGTAAACACATGTGCAATGTACACAGTAGTGTCACCCCCATGGTAGTGTCCACTGAACGGCAGAGGTGGATGTCAACTGTATGTCTATACAGTACTTCCGCTGTGGTGGTACCATGGGTCTGTGTCACCCTACCAGCAAGGGAGCTATCACATGACTAGTGACACAGTGTGTCCCTGTGGGATGTGCACAGGACCTATGTCCCACAGCACGGTGTGTGTCCAGTCTGTGGAGGTCACACAGACGCCCAGGCTGAGCAATGTGGCATGTGTGCACACATGCAGGAGTGCTCCTCCCACCCTGCCCACTGCAAACGCCATGTAGGAGTACTACATGCATCAGTAATGCGGAGAACATGGCCCATGGCAGAGTAGATGACACCCCTGTGTTAGTGGTATGCAGGTGAGTACAGATGTGTTTCATGACTGTCATTTGCATATGTAAACTGTCTGAGCCGGTAGACATCACGGCATGACTATACTGAGACATGTAAAGTTGTATCCATTGTGTAAGGTACACCACATATGTGTTATTGTAACACTGCCCGCGGTACATGTGTGTATGGCACAGGTACAAGGGCACCCAATGTATCAGCTAGACATACGGTCCAGAAATGCGTGGCCCTGCACATGTGTACCCACGCCATAGTGGAATATGGCAACCACAGCACCATGTGGGGCATGTGTGTGTACAGCAACCATGTACAATGTGATATGCATGTATAGGGACAGTATCCATGTGATACACACTGCATGACTGTCACTATGCAAAGGTGATGTGTATGCACTATGTGTGATGTAACTGATGCAATGATATCTACATGATATATCTGCCACACTGACACCTGTATGGTTGTTAGCAATATGAGTAGGATGAGCTAGAATGCTGCCAGGTATGTAGATGTGGTATATGTAGGCATGGACAATACTCTGTGACAGCATGTAGTGTATGTAAGCAAATAGTGAGCATGAGGGGCCACATGACTGATGACTGTGCAATGTCACACGCACCTGACTTGTTGTAGTTAGCATGATATGCCTGCACCACTGTGTGACCTGTACAGGAGGCACATGGCGAACATCCTGAGACATAGGGTACGATGTGATGCTGGATGTGTACATTGGCAATACCATAAAGTGGAATGGCGCTGAAGGGCAAAGAGCGGATAATGTCTGATTTGATACCCTCTGTACCACACCAACCACCCATGCAATGGTATGACAGGTGGCCAGCATGTGGATGTGGTGTGCTGTGGCACAGAAGCCCAACAAGGGTGCCAGTAAAGGCATGGAGGTCGTCAATGAGTGTGTGAAGCATGTATGTGAGGATGTGGCCCAGTGCCATACTGAATGGCCCAGTCATGGGTGTACAAATGCAGCCCCATACGTGCAATGCAGTACCACCCATGTGTAGTGTGATAGATGTGGTAGTGTGGTGGTCAGGGTACACAACGCATATGAATGGGCTAGCAGTCAATGCAGTGTGCTGCTGCAGAGACATGTAACAGCCAGGTTGGCGGATACAACAACCACGGAGATCGGAGGTGACATTGGGACCGTGTTCTCGGACATAACGCGGTGCATGGCAGTACTATGTATGTGTCCACAGGGTTAATACAATGTCCAGCCATGGATTGGAACCCTGTAGTGAGTGAGAGTGTGTATTGTTGGTAGGTACCCCATTGGCAGGCACGATGCCAGCAACATCTGTGTTGGCAATGCCTGCATGAGTGTTGTATGCTGCATTGAATGTGGATGTAGCCAAACAGCAGAGACATACCAGCACACTGCGTGAGGGCCCACACTGCAATGTATGGCAGTCATGTGTAGGTAGCTAGCTGTGGAGTATGTGATGCACCATGAGGACACACCATGACTGTCAAGTGACACACCACACACATGTGAACATAACTACCGTGCAACAGCCTGCACATGTGCCCATACAGCACGGTGCATGGAACAGGAATACCACTGTGGCCTGTGAAAAGGCCAGTACCACCATGTCTCTGTGTGGAATAGCATGGTCCCTACCAGTGCGTAAATGTAGCGGAAGTGCACTGTGATATGTGTCGGCATAGTCATGTAGACTGTCCATCGTGACGGGTGCCATGCCATCAACTACCTCTGTCAGTGGATGTCGGTAGTACCGCTGTAGAGCGATGTACCATGCATGCTGCGATGGTCGTGAGTCTAGGGTGTGGCTAGCAGGGCTGAGAAGCATGGATGTTCAGCAAACAGAGGGGGGATGTGTGTAGGCATAGCACACAGACACATGGAGGTTTGGTGCATGCCGAGGGTAGTGTAGGTATGGTATGTGTCGTGTAATGTGTCACCCAGCTATGCGCACTGCATGGCCAAGCATGTGTGGGTACATGGGAGTCCATACTAGGGAAGTGCGTGTTGCTGTCAATACATAGCAGTAGCAACTGTCCTAGGTGCAATGTACAGTATGCCAACACGGCCAGCATGTAACCTGTGGTGTACAGTGTATTCACCGCTATGCGGTCACAATGTGCGAGCGGTCACGAACATGGGTATCTGAACATGGATTACCTATGATGCAATGTGTCTCGAATATACAGTATGTGTGTAAATCACTGTGTGGTGTGGGAACCACCCACCCGTGTGTGTTGCAGTCCAGGTATGTGCCTGGGAGGTATGATCTGTGTACAATCTGGACTGGCAGGTGTGCCGTAGGGCATGGAGGCAGGTCCCAGGCACTGCAGATAAATGACATGCGTGCCGCATTGTGTGTGCAGTGCTTGTGTACAGCACAGTGGAGGGTGTAAGCATTGTCACACATCACTGCATGCTGTGCCTACCTGTGACAGCCCTGCTGGAGACAGACATGTGACACTGCTGCACAGGCAGCATAGCATGTGAAGATGTACATGTGGGCTGCACACCTTAGGCAGATGTCCACAGGTCATGTGTGCCACGGTAGTGTGGTTGAACACGACTATCAGACTGGACAAACACCACATGCCTGCATAAGTACAGTATGACCATAGTCAACAGTCCCAGTGACAGAGTAGGCCAATGTACAGTATCCCTGCGGGCAGACCACTGGCTACTGGACACCTGGCTAGACACACACCCGGAGGGTTAATTCACCATTGAGCCATCACATGTCCCAGTCCATGTGGGCCGCACAATGTCATCACAGGGTGGTCACAATAGCAGGTGGCAAGGCAGACACGGTGTACCAGGTGATGTGTCATGTGTGCATATGTCGAGTAGCACAGCCGCTCACATGTCTGCAACATACTGGTGCACGATGTATACTGTTACATGATGTATGGAACTGCACTGTCACCCACTACAGGGCCATCTGACACAGGTGTGTTGTGACAGGTGTAACCCATGTTTGCACAGGATACACACCGCTGTTGTAGGCAGCCATGCTGGTGGCTACCACTGATATATGCAGTGGTCATACAGACATACCGCACACAGTGTTCATGCAGGAATGTCCATTGTCGTGGACGATGTGCTGCTATGTGAATGTAGGTGTGTGTTGTGAATGTTACACATCCAGATGACACCATCTGGCGCAGTCATGGTTGTCAACACCATTACACACATCCACAGCAGTCAGAACCCAGTCCTGACAATGTGTGTCAGTCACCCTCGTATTGTGTGACATATGTGCACATGGCGGAACACCTCCCACTGTCATCTAAGATGGCTACATGATGGCCGGAATGTGCTGTGGAAATGTACAATGCTGGTAGCCCAATGAAGTACCTGGAATCACACACAGTACGCTATGGCAGCCATGTAAACCATGCACAACAATGACCGCCCAACAGACACAAACAATGCATTGACACGTGGAACATGTGCACATGACAACCCCCAATGAGGTATGTTGCACATATTGATGTACAATTGTCATCTATGGCCATAGCATGGATGCAGACGCACATACCCCACAGGTAGTACCATGTGATGTAGGTAGGGGGCATTGCTCGTGTACATGTGACAGTAGCTGTACAGACACATGTCCTGCATAGCCGGCATGTAGGAGTAGCTGTGGCATGTGACCGCGGGACATGCCCGCATAATTGACCATGTCCCACAGGAGATGTGTTATGTGTGTACCACATGTGATGTGCTGACAACAAGCTGTGACGGTACGGCTGCCGTGTACCTGTGTGACATTGTCTGTGATGGGTGCAAAGGCATATAGTATCGTATTGCATGCCCACAAGCCCCACATAGGTGCATAGCCTGAACATACAATACAAGGAGTGTGTGGGATGATAGCAACCCACAGGAGGAGATGGGTATGGACGGCAGCCCACAACCACATGTGTGTGTACGGTGTTCACGCCCACGACACATGAGCATCTGAGAGGCTAGTGTTACAGCTGTACAGGGTTGCATGCATATATGTTCAGCAACATCCCTGTGTGTCCCACCACTGGCCCGTGGACCGATGGACACCAACCAAATGTGCAGATATGAGATGTGCACAGCACATCACAGATGCCTACTGTAGAACAGGCTTACCGTGTAGACATGTGCACAGTAGGTCTGGCGCCAGCTGCAGTCAAACATGTTATGTGCTGAACCACACCAATAGTCCAGGCCATGCCACAGATGGATGTGCATGCATCTGTGTATGTATGGCTGTGAATGTCTCCGCATAGCAATATAGCTGTGTCTCCGCTGTGAACAACAATATGAATGGGTTGTATGTGTGAGGGGTGCGTCATACATGTATGGTCAGATCGACGATACCATCAGTGACCCTGCTATGTGAACATCCCTGTCCCCATACATGGATACCTATGCTGTGCCCAACACCACATTCACAGAGGGAGGGATGGCGGTGTAGTGCAGCAGTAGACATGGGGGTGGCAGCAGGCACTGGATGTACACATATGTGGTACCCACATCAGTGCAGGCAACCATCCATGTGCACGGGATAGCGCTGTGTGTCCACATACAGCACTGTGTTGATCAATATCCCAGCACATAGCACCTGCCAGGGTTACAGTGTATGCATGGATGTGTGATACCTGCATGCACCAGACACACCCTCAGCAAGCAGCGTGCAGCATACCTCGCTTGAGGCCAGTGTCCACACCATGGTGATAGACATGTTGAATGTCCATATACACATAGCAATGACATATGGAATGGACAGCCACCCTGCCAATATCATCAAGCCCCAGGTGGATCACAACCCAGTGCCATGTATGTGGCATACCCTGCCATACCATGCAGACCTGCCCAGCAAGGCTGCATGAGCTATCACAGTCCTACATGGTGCAATGGACAAAAGGCACTCTCACTATCAACCATACACAGCAGTAATGTGGCGGTGATGCACCCTGTGGTGTTACAGGTGCTGTGTGATGCTCTGGACAATGTGTGTGTGTACATGCTATGCATGGCCTTTCCTGCTAATGTGTCATGGTTACACATTGCCCTATGTCTATCACATGTGCAACACAGGTGAGCTGTGGCAAGTTGTCCAACACCCGCACAGTGCTGTGTGGATGTACATGGCACAACACATGCATGTGCAGGTGTCCATGTGTATGTGTACAGTGCCACTGCTGACGCTCACAATGGCTACAGACGGATGTGTACTGACATATACACAGCGCCCAGGTGAACAGTAGCACCGACGCCACATGGGGACCTATGCCAAGTGATATGGACACAGGTGCAGCCAGGTACACATGTCCACAGCAGGCTAACATCTACATGGTGCGGTACAGTGTGATGGGGTGGCACACAGATATGATGTGACACCCACTACTCAATGGTGTAAAGCCAACACATCGGCTGTGTCACTGCCACGATGCCTTTCACAGATTACTGTGCAGATGTCGTGACTTGTCATAGCAATGTATTTCCAACATTATGCTAGCACAGCAGTTTAAATGTTACCTGCCACTATCATTATGTCTTACTGATAATGCCACGCTCCCGGCTTCCCGCCAGTCGACAGGAGGAGGAGGTGATCATCCCATACCTCCATACTAATCATGACGCCTTATTCAGTCATGTGCAACAGCAGGGACAGGAACGACAGGAGATGTGGGAGGAGATGTGCAGGAGGGTGAACAGGCTGGGCGGATACAACCGCACTTATCAGCAGATCCGAAGGCACTGCACAGACCTGATCCGCATGCAAGACAGCGTGCCGCTGCAATCGCCAGACAACAACGTGGGACAGGTGGTGGGCCACCAACCCAGCCCCCACTCACAGCCACGGAGGAGCTCCTGGCCAGTCTGGGGACACCCATCGAACAACACGCAGAAACCCATGCGCCCATCGTGGAGGTGGGTGTCTCCTAACTATGAGCTTGGAGCTGCATGGTAAGTCAGTGTTGCATGTTTGTATGATAAGTGACGGGGTGGGTGTCATAGTACAACACATAATATAGCAATACATGCCAGGTATATGGCCACACAAGATGCATACTACAGTATGCTATGTTGTGTTAGCAGACATGTGCATAGCACATGCTAACTCACAGATGCATGATGTGACATGCACAGTGCTGACCGTGGCGATAGTAATGGATAATGTGTATACCTTTGTGTCATCCCTTTACAGGTATCGCCTGGCGGTCGCAAACACAAGGGTCTGTTGCAGGTAAGTCTGTTGCTAGTCAAAGGCATGATATGGTGTATTGATATTCCCCATGTGTCCAGGCATGACATGCACACCTGTGTGTGCCCCAGTCACGGTATACAGGTTGCACCACCCGACACACACACCACCCATGTACAGTAGATACAACCGTTAGCGAGAGTGGCATGACACCACACGACCTATTGGTGTGTTACGTGCATTCAGCTATGCATACAATGGTGTAGGTGTTCCACAATGGCTGCATGTGTAGTATGCATCGGTATGCCTCTGCAGTATGCACACAGTACCACATAGTGAGCTGTGATCTTGCCAGAGCACAGGTGTTACCAATGTGAGCTATGCCCCTGCATCGGTGCACACGCTAGACATGGCACATGCCATGTCCCATGCACGTGGATGTCTGGCTGCAACATTTTCACACCATGACATGACCTATGCACGACATAGCAGACATCCACACTGTCTGCATATCTGTAGGGAATGTGACACCTTACACTAGTATGGTTGTATGTCACATGGGCCACCACAGGGCCGTGTGCACGATGTCCACCACACACAATTGTCAATGACCCAGACAGACAAGGCCATGGTCGATACCTACAGGCATGTTGCCACACAGTACATCCACAGTGGGTAGTCACCGCTGCACCCTGTACACACATAGTGGGCTCATCACTGTAGTGGACCCCCTGGACATCCGATGTAGTACACCAGTGACATGGAATGCCTCTCCACAGCTACTACAGGTGCCTCCAATGTCCACTATATACGTGCTGCTGAGCAGCTGAACTGACTTACAGACATGGCAATGTAACGCGCCCAGGTCACGATCGCACAGAAACATAACTGTGTCCTGCTACTGTGCAGTGGCACAGTGCCCGCACTCCACACTGTACAGCTATGTACACAGCTCACACCAACCGCACCTGCACAGACATCCCTGTTACCCATACATTGTATCTGTAGACTGTACACATAACACTGCACCGTGACAGCCGCTGTGATGTGGTGCAAGCGGTGGGACACCAACGCCACATGTCCACATGATACCACACATGTTTGCGGTGTACATGACATAGTGTCGGCAGCCATGTGTACTGTCAACTCGCCCGTGGCCACACGGTGTATCACGGTGATGCATGCAAACTACCATGAATGTGTGTACTGCATGCCTACTAAAAGACACCTGCCTGTTGTACTGTTCCCACCAGGGCAGTGTGCATACTGCCACTATGAATGTCTGGTCTACATTCACTGGTCTGTGGTGTGTGAATGCTGCATGCCACCTGCATTATCACATGCATGATGTGTGTGTGTGTGTGTGTGTGTGTGTGTGTGTGTGTGTGTGTGTGTGTGTGTGTGTGTGTGTCTGTATTGTAACCGATGGTATGTCTTTGTATTGACAGGTGCTGTAGGTGAGTTCCCCTGATGCTAGTGTCCCCACAGATACTAGTGGTGATGACCATGTGCATGAGGCACAGGCAGGGTCGCCACAGGCAGACACTGTGCCATTGGAGAACATCACACGTATGTCCCCATCATCCCTGCACACGGTTCGGATGCCGACACATACCCCAACACCGTTGCCCATAGATGACGGTCAGTCAGCGTCTGTTGGCACCGAGCAGGAATGTGTGGTGGCTGCAGAAGGTGTGGGTACACATGATGTTGCCAGTGTAATGACTGGTGCAGTGCCACACAGGCATGTGGCAGGTGCTGCTCGTAGGGGGAGCACCGCTAGACATACACCTGCCGTACAGGTGCAGCAGCTGGTATAACCAGACGATGTTCCAGACTGTAATGGCGGCGCAGGCACGCGCCGAACGGCAGAACCAGGAAGGGCAGAGGCTGCAGAGGTCTGCAATCCGCTCCTTGAATGACAACATCCAGGCATTGGCGACGCCCAACAGCATCTTGCCGATGTTCTGGATAGGAGATTGGGTGAGATGGCTGGTATCCTCGACCGAGGCATGGCCATCCTTGAGCGTGGCTGTCCGTGCAGGAACACCAGGTAGGGGTGAGGCATAGGGCACGTGGGCCAGCAACACCACCTGGTGCAGGTCAGCGCAGCGCCACCTCCCATGCCCACCCACACAGTGCTGGTAGCAGCAGCAGTGCAGCTGCTACTACACCAACCACACCAGGACAGAGCAGGCCACGTGGACGTGGCCCTGGACGGCCCCGGCATGGGCACGTTTCCAGCAGACATGTGACATCGGAGAGTGGACAGTCGGCACCTCCACCCGGTCGTGCCCGTGCGACCCAAGGCACGTGTCACGTCGCCGCAGGCGGACACAGTGAGCCGTAACACCTGCACTGTACAGTCTGGGGCTGCCAAGCATACCCCGTGTAGGCATCACAGATGACTGAACTGTGTACACACAAACCCACACACAGCAAACACGACTGTAGGGCTCCACCACACCCACATGCAATCTACACAGTCATGCCCAGTCAATGCACAGGCCCTTACACACACACATGATGTCATCCATTGGTACAGCCCATGCCTGTGGCACACATATCACCCTGTGCATATGATGAAGTCTCTGCCGCATAACTGTGAGCTACACCATCAGTGCACGGTTATGCAAACATATTCTGATGCACAGGGTGGACAAGATAGTGAGAGGTGTATGTGATACCTGTGTCCGCATAGTACGTGATGTGTATGTTGTGGTGTGTGTGTATGGCTGGTGACAGGTGTGTATGTGATGTGGGTTGTGCACTGACATCATGCAGCAGACATACCATGCAGGACAGGTGCAGCATTCATTGATCTGTGTACACAGTATGCGTGGTGGTTACATGTGTAGCACCATGTTGGTTCAGTTAACCCGTATGACAATGATGGTGTACTTGCATGTGCCTACTGGGAGCACTGTAATTAGTTCCCCACGTAGTCGTGGGTACCCACAGGCATGTCTGGCAACATCAGCATAGCACAGGTACCCGCAACCGCATGGACCCCTACATAGGTACATAGGCGCACATGTACATAACAGGGTATGTGCCCTACGACATGTGTGGACCTAGCATGACTGTGTGTGGCTGCTAACACCCTCAGGATGGGGATGCCACATCCATCAGTCCCCAGTCCCTCGTCCAGCACTGACACACAGATGATGCCTGGCGATAACTATATTCACACATCCACACGCCATTATTACTCCTGGACGAAGGCAGTCAGGGCCTTTCCTTCACATGGGCTGGCACTCCTCTACGTGTTGTAGGGGTCTCCGCCGCTGACCCTGTTCCCCAGCACGCCCCACTCATCTTTGTGGTGCTGTGTCTGACAGTCGCTTCTGTGCCCGTGTTTGCCTGGACCCTAGGAAGTGGAATATGCCCATCTCACCCAGGTCAGACATGGCCGCAGTATGCCAGGCACAGATCACCACAGAGCAGATGTGCTGGGAAGGTTTACAGCCGGAGCCCCCTTGGTCGTGGAGCTTGTGACACGTGTCCTAGCACCGCCATCCCCGCCTTGTGTAACGCTTGCGGTCCTTCCAAGTGCTGCAGGCGCCAGGTTAGCTACAGGCCAGATGTGCCATTGTACGCAGTCATTGCTCTGGTGTGTGATGTGTACAGGGGTACAATGAACACCCCTGATGTGGATGCGATTCCTTCCAGACCAGGAGGCCACAGTGGAATGTCTTCACACCCACATTGCCATTGTGTGTGTTGACAGAGGTTACCGACAGGTGTGGTAGCCATTTCCATGAACATGTCCACCATCTTGAATGGCTTACCACCTACATGTGACATTGGGCCAAACATGTCCTTCACACTGGGTAGGTCTGCACCTTCTCTGGCATGTAGTAGCAGGCCATGGCTCTGGCACCAGTTATCCATGTCTATGACGCCCTAGGTGGATGTCCGTGTCACATGGGGTGTTGGGTATGGTGGCCGTGTGTAGTCATCTGCATACCTTGTCTGCCACAATCCCCCTATGATTGCATGCACATTGAAGGTCGAATGTCAGATGGCAGGGGCCCAGGACTGAGCCCTGTGGGCCTCCACTGGAGACCAGATATGAGTGTGACAAGGCACCAGGAACACCAACCCTGTGTGGTGTGACCTCCAACCTTTCTGAGAAGCATCGGGTGACATATGTCCCCACATGTATGCTGGCGAAGCCTTTCCATGAGTCCCATGTGGAGTGTGCTCTGAACGCCCCACCAGGTCATGGTACTGTGTGCAAACCCGCTGATCCCCATCAATGGCCTTGGTGACCACTCCAGACAGGACGAGCAGGTTCGGGAGGCAGGATCCGCCTTGACTATGTTGTTGTGGGTATGTTCCGCATTGGCTGTACACCGCTGTCTGTATCCATGGGCACCTGTATGGACCTCCCCACAGCTTTGCAGACAAGGCTTGTCAAGCTGATAGGGTGTGGCTGTCTACAGTCCATAAGAGCACTACCCTGGCATAGTGGGACCACAGATGCCATATGCCATCCATCGGGACATAGCCCATAGTAAGGCTAACATGACACAGTGGCCGCATGTGTGGGCCGAGGGCCTCAATGAGGATGGGTAGCACACAGCCAGGGACACCATCGGTGCCCATTGGTGCTGTGTCAACCGCCATAGAGATATGGGATCACCCAGGCCATATGAGATGTTTCGGAGGCTACACTCTGGTGGATGGATATGTCCCTCTTGGGGTGGATGTATGCATGGAACATGTCCGCTGGTTTGCAGACAATGTGTGTGGGTGCAGTGACCGCTGTACCATTCTGGACCATTTCCGCCAAGTCTGTGTGCCCCCAACCATGTCCTTACCACAGTTAGGGAAGGCCCTATGGTTGTCTCATGTGCCCTCTGCAGTACCACTCCCACAAGCGGCCGTGGATGATTGTATGTGTGGCCGTATGGTGACGCCGGTATGAATGGGAGATGTGGTACTGACATTGCTCTGTCATGTATTAGCTCCAACTGTTGATGTACAGCTTGTCAGTGGCTGGGGTCCACCACACCATGTGCCTACCTGTGGTGGACAAGGTCCTGATGTTATCATGTTTGCCTGTTGCAGACATGCATGTGGGTGCTCAGAGAAGGCATTCGCTAGGCGGTTGGCAGTCTGGCCTGTGTTCAACACTGGCATGGAGGACTTGTAGGGTACCACACCGGTCGTATGATGTGTGTGGTTTGTTGTGGAGAGGTCATCACTTAGGTCCCCCATGCCGGTGTTGGGTGCAGGATGTGGATGACCAGTGGATCCACTATATGGTCTGGCATCACCATTGAGGGCTGTACATCCTGTGTGGGGCATATCCTCACCATGTGTGATGGGCAGAACTGTCAGACATCCCCCCCTAGTGTGTATGGTGCATGGCTGTTTAACAGTGGCCAGGTGTGAGAGCACCTGGGACCAGTGGCGAGTGTGTTGTGCCATGGGTAATGTTCCCAGTCTATGTATGGGTGGTTCATGTCACCCAATACGGTGCTGTTGTGAGAGCATGCACACTCACCAGTGTCCTCAGGACGCCTGTGCAGGTATCCTGTGTTTGGGAGGGTTGTCTGTAGCATGCAACAAACTGTAGGCCAGTCCTACACATGGTTAATTGCACCTAGATATTCCCCGCTGCAACGGCCATGTCTGTGGCATGGCCGGGTTGCTGTTGTGTGGCTGGACACACACGACGGTCCACATTCCGCCACCCATGCCGCCGCACCATGTGTATGCATGTCTGCTCTGTGCCGAGTCTAAGTGTCTGAGCATGCCCAGTAGGCAGCTGTGTAGATAGACACACAGCACAGTGCACACCGCGCCCGACTGCAGTTATACCCGGTGCATGCCTGTATCCCTTCGCAACGGCCACGCCTGTGGCATGGCCAGGTTGCTGTTGTGTGGCTGGACACACACGACGGTCCACATTCCGCCACCCATGCCGGCGCACCATGTGTATGCATGTCTGCTCTGTGCCGAGTCTAAGTGTCTGAGCATGCCCAGTAGGCAGTGATGTACTGATCAGTAGTTACTTGGTATTCCCGACTGCAGCACTAACGCAGTTACTGCACGGCGACCTTGGGATGGTAACAGGCCGCGGACTGCGCACTCTGACATAATTCCCGATCGGGCGATTGCCTCTGCAAATGATACCACCCACGAGGGGTATGCCTCCTGACAGCGCCTGCTCAGTAAACTCGGTAGCTGCTCTGTAAATGCTTCATACTGTAGTGTGTTCATGTAGATAGGCGTAGGTTCGTCTCCCGTCCCTTCCGTGTGTGTGTGTGTGTGTGTGTGTGTGTGTTTCCAGCTGTCTCTGCGAATGAACATGCTTTTAGACGCTTCGCAACACATACCTTGGCTATTGCCAACTATTGTCTTGCGGGTGATGTCACCAGCCTACAAGTATGCCTCTGACAGCCTGCTCAGTAAACTCGGTAGCTGCTCTGTAAATGCTTCATACTGTAGTGAGTTCATGTAGATAGGCGAGGTTCGCCTCCGCCCCTTCCGTGTGTGTGTGTGTGTGTGTGTGTGTGTTTCCAGCTGCCTCTGCGAATGAACATGCTTTTAGACGCTTCGCAACACATACCTTGGCTATTGCCAACTATTGTCTTGCGGGTGATGTCACCAGCCTACAAGTATGCCTCTGACAGCCTGCTCAGTAAACTCGGTAGCTGCTCTGTAAATGCTTCATACTGTAGTGAGTTCATGTAGATAGGCGAGGTTCGCCTCCGCCCCTTCCGTGTGTGTGTGTGTGTGTGTGTGTTTCCAGCTGCCTCTGCGAATGAACATGCTTTTAGACGCTTCGCAACACATACCTTGGCTATTGCCAACTATTGTCTTGCGGGTGATGTCACCAGCCTACAAGTATGCCTCTGACAGCGCCCTGCTCAGTAAACTCGGTAGCTGCTCTGTAAATGCTTCATACTGTAGTGAGTTCATGTAGATAGGCGAGGTTCGCCTCCGTCCCTTCCGTGTGTGTGTGTGTGTGTGTGTGTTTCCAGCTGCCTCTGCGAATGAACATGCTTTTAGACGCTTCGCAACACATACCTTGGCTATTGCCAACTATTGTCTTGCGGGTGATGTCACCAGCCTACAAGTATGCCTCTGACAGCACTCTGCTCAGTAAACTCGGTAGCTGCTCTGTAAATGCTTCATACTGTAGTGAGTTCATGTAGATAGGCGAGGTTCGCCTCCGTCCCTTCCGTGTGTGTGTGTGTGTGTGTGTTTCCAGCTGCCTCTGCGAATGAACATGCTTTTAGACGCTTCGCAACACATACCTTGGCTATTGCCAGCTATTGTCTTGCGGGTGATGTCACCAGCCTACAAGTATGCCTCTGACAGCACTCTGCTCAGTAAACTCGGTAGCGTGTTCTGTAAATGCTTCATACTGTAGGGAGTTCATGTAGATAGGCGAGGTTCGCCTCCGTCCCTTCCGTGTGTGTGTGTTGTTTTAACTCTTCGAAAAGCAAATTAACTGTTCACAATCAACAATGTGAGATTTAAGAACTCGTTAAGACTCACATTGTTGATTGTGAACATTTTAGAAATTGCTTTTTCTGCAGAAGTTGTGGAAACAACGAAAACGCTGCATGTTTTAATAAACTGTTTAAATGTTAAGAAGACTTGTGTTGTGTCGAACTACGGGACTATTCTTGCCGCAGGTTGCTGGTTTGTTTGTTTTTCATAGTACAATATCATGTAATACGGTGTTCATAGGATGCTTTCTGAGATGTTGACATGTGTGTGTTTCGTTAGCAGTGCGCCTGTGCTTTCTATGCTGTGGCTACATGTTCATTGTTCGCATAGAAAGTGACAAATGGAAGTGTAAGGGTGGATATTTAAAGCCTGGATGCTTCCATGTTATGTGTAAGTCTCACGGGCCTACGGGTGATAGCGCATACATGTCTATGAAGAACCTTTGGATACCATATGCACCTGTCGTGGACGAAATGTTTCAGTTGACTGTTCCATCTACCTATGTGTGACATGGTTTGTGGCCATAGGGTGCCAGCAAGTCTTTCCTGTTCATTGGGTGTTTGCCATGGTCAATTGACATCAATCCTATTAATTCACTGAAGGATGTCATTCATTGGTGGGAACGCCATAGTTTGACCATCGTGATGTCTTTCCCAGCCGACGCTGATATTGTGCCATTGGTATGTTTACACAGGTCACCCATCTGTTCCACTGTATGGAAGCGCAGGATCCCCATTTATGTGCTGGCAGATTGAGTGCTGTCTACGCCGGTATCTGCCCAGCGGTCTGGCTTTGTATGGGGAGTGTCTACTGTAGTCCCTATCTGTATTTCCTGGTTATGCCTTGCAACACCTGTGGGATTCCCCAGGTTTGCAGCTATGGGTGCCATCTTGGCCGTGACGCTTGTCCATCCATGGAACTGCCTACTGGACACTAGTATAGGGCTGTACACATTTCACAGCTGCATTCTGCATTTCCGTGGATGATCGGCATTATTAGTGCGGAGTAACGATATGCCATGGCCACGCCCCGCACACGGGCGGACAACGAATCATCTGCCAATCCACACCGAGACCCACTTTTGCATACCCACGATCCCATGTCTCCAACCCTCGACAGAACCCATTGGACACCCTTCATGTGTGCGGAAATGGGATGTGAACCCACGTGTATGGACGCAGCAACCTGGGGAGTCCTATTCATATGTCCTGCATTTCATGGACGGTTGTCATCACCCTTGAAGACGCTTGTGGTGCATATATCTACCTGTGCCGTAGTCACGGCTGTCACCTCTTCTGGGTCACACGATCGCAGCCTGTTGCCAACACTTAAGGAGAATTTTTGGGTCCTGCAATGGACACCGATGTGCATATGTAAAGTGTAGAACATGTTGGACTGTGTCCATTCAGCCAGTGGGTTTGACTGCCGCCGCATGTTCCCCAGTCCCGGATGTCTGTTTGCCTACCCATATTATGTAGTGCTACGGAACCCGTGTCCTTCCACAATTAACCCATATGGTGTTACTGTAGTACTGCAGGTTGGCAACTGCTTTAAGTAATCCTCAGAGGTACCATTGTGAACTATCCGCCACTGTATTGTCATTATAACACAGCCGGTACATGTAGAACCTATTTATTCATGAAAGGATGTTATTTATGTGTGGGAACGCCATAGTTTAACCATAGTATGACCTTCCTAGTTGACGCTGTTGGTGTGCCATTAATATGTGTTCCACAGGTCGCCCGTGATGTTCCGCTGGAGTGGAAGCGGGTGATCCCCACATACTTGCTAGCACCTTGGCTGCTGTGTACGCCGATTCGCACGCCAGGATGGATGTCTATGGGGTGTGTCTACTGTTGTTTCCATCTGTATTTCCTGTGTTATGCCTTACTACGGCTGTGTGATTCCACCAGGTTTGCTATTATGGGTGCCATCTTGTCCGTGACGCTTGTCCATCCTTGGGAAATGCCTACTGACACTGGTGTAGGGCTGTACCCATTTCACAGCTGCATGTAGCATTCTCCGTGGATGATTGTCAGTATTGGTGGGTGGTAAGGCATGTTCTGTACCCACATCCTCCCACGGGCGGACAATGGATCATCTGCCAATCATCTCCAACACCCATTTCTGCATACCCACGATCCCATGGCTGCAACCCTCGACAGTACCCATAGCAAATCCTCCATGTGTGCTGGAATGGGATGTGGACGACATCTGTGGACTCGACAATCTGTGGATTTCTGTGCATATGTCCCGCATTTCATGGACAGTTGTCATCAACCTTGAACACGCTGGCGGTGCATATATGTAGCTGTGCCGTAGTCACGGCTGTAGTTCATCTTGGTCTTCCGCCGCACCCGTTGGCGCTGTAATAGGACAAATTTTGGGTCCTACAATGGACACAAATGTGCATATGTAAAATGTAGAACATGTTGGACTGTGTCCATCTGGCCAGTGGTTGTGACCGCTGCTGTATGTTCCCCAATCGCTGATGTGTGTTTGACTACACATATTATGTTGTGCTACGAAACCCATGTTCTACTACGATTAACCCAAATGGTATTGATGTAATGCTGCAGGTTGGCAACTGCTTTAAGTAATCCTCAGAAGGCCCAGTAGGACATATACGCCACTGTATTGTCAATATAAAACAGCCAGAACATGCATACCCTATTTATTCATTGAAGGATGTTCGTTATATGCGGAACGCTTAGTGTTGAAACATCGCCTGACCTTCCTAGTTGAGGTTGTTAGTGTGCCATTAGTATGTGTTCCACAGGTCGCCCATTTGTTCCGCAGTATGGAAGCGAGTGATCCTCATGTTGTTGCTGGCAGATCGAGTGCTGTGTACGCCGGTATTCGCACGGGCGGTCTGACTTTGTATGGGGAGTGTCTACTGTAGTCCCTATCTGTATTTCCTGTGTTATGCCTTACCGCAGCTGTGTAATTCCACCAGGTTTCCAGTTATAGGTGCCATCTTGGTCGTACACTTGTCCATCCATGGGGATTGCCTACTGGACACTGATATAGGGCTGAACACATTTCACACCTGCTTTTAGCATTACCCAGTGGATGCTTTGCATCTTTAGTGGGGACTAAGGCACGCATATACCCACAGCCCTCCCACGGGCGGACAACGGATTATCTGCCAAACAACACCGAGCCCCATTTTTGCATACCCAGGATCCCATGCCTGCAACCCCCCACGGTACCCATTACACATCCTTCATGTGTGCGGCACTGGGATGTGGACGCACTTCTATGGACACGACAATCTGGGGATTTCTGTTCATATGTCCTGCATTTCATGGACAGTTATCATCAACCTTAAACACGCTGGTGGTGCATATGTCTAGCTGTGCCGTAGTCACGGCTGTCACTCTGTCTGAGTCGATCACAGCTGGTCGACGGTGTAAACGGAACAATTTTGGAGTCCTACAATGGACACCGATGTGCATATGTCAAGTGTAGAACGTGTTGGACTATCACCATCTGGCCAGTGGTTTTGACTGCCGCTGTATGTTCCCCAATCGCGAGTGTCTGCTTGACTACCCATATTATGTATTACTTGGCCTATCTATATCCACGTGCCAGTAAGCGGAAATACAGCAAACCTTAAGGCCCTGCCCAACTTCATAAAAGACATTATTGAACATATATCGCCAAAACAGACAATGACAAAACGATACACTCCACAGTCAAAAGATACTGAGCTCTTTCACCTACTAACATGGGGCATCGCCGGAGTACGAAATACATTACATAGTCGTCCCTTATACACTTCCTTCAGAGTCAGTTTAAAGTCAATTAATCAATAAACCTGCTCATAGTTAAGTGGACAGTGCTCCAAGTCTTGATGATAACGTGACATATACAAATCAGTGTTGCATACATTACTTAATGGAAACAATAATACGACAACGATGTGTTAATATAAATACAATATTGGTCAATACAATCAGTATATTGAAACATAGTTGATAATTGTTGTGAGTAAACCTTAGAATGTAGTGTGTTGATCAGGATATTTTATATCAATGTGTATAATTGTAGCATTACGATTCCAAAGCATGGAATCAATAAGTACAATTTAAGCATATATTTTACAATTATGAATGTAAATGAGTGGAGGACACATCCTTAACCTTCCCTGCTTCGAGTGGATCACACACGCACACGCACACCTGCATTTCTTAATTGTGGGTTACGCAGGCGCATTACGCATATCCGTATTCTGTTTATATATGTTTACTGGGTCTGTGTGGTTACGTGGTGTGTGTTAGTTGTGACCATTCCGCAACATGTCTCTGATCCGTTGACGGACGGTGCAGAACGCACTTACAACTTTATACATGTAACAGTCTTTGCAGCATGGACGATTACGCACACGCTCACATCTATATGTTCTATAGTCGTAATTCAAACGTGACTGCATTCACGCTTGCCGGTTACTGTGACCACTACACGTTAGCTGTTCGGTGTCATTAATATGCATACCCAGGGTACTTAGCTACATTTACATATCCCCCCCGCACTCACGCACGTCACAGGCATCCATTCTCCTGCTGGGAAAGGTGCGGTACTGCATGTTAAACATTCCTTATTCCCTCTCGCCATGGCCCAGGATGCATATGTCGTGAGCCCAGGGATGTTCAGATCACAGGTGCTTATATCCCCACCCCATACAGGCCTTCGATTGTCAGGGTGTTCCTGTGGTGCTTTGGGTTTGGTCTTGTCCGCCCAGTGTACGGAACTGCCCTGACCGTGTACGAATGTTAGATGAGTCACATGGGCACGGTTTGTCCGTGTCTATGATACCATGTCACCCCCCCCAATTATTCATAGCCGTAGCGCTTATTGGCCGGTGTACCCGCTGTAGATCTTGTTATACTAATTGCACACGGTCTGGTCGAACGGACCTATTTCCATTACTAACCCTCGGTATGTATGACCTGTGTCGCAATATTACATGGGTTTACCATTGCGTGACGGCTTTCACTGAGCCACAGACATGTCCCCTGCTTGGTTTGGGCCGGTTCCGCCTGCTACACACATTTAACATGGCGGAACAGGTTGAACAGCTCAGCCACGGGACATCGGGCTCTCCGTCGCTGTTTAGTATTGAATCGCTATGTTGAGTTTGTTTCACAAAGCGAGACAGTGTCGACATTGGTAACGGACATCTCGCGCAGTACGCCCGCACCGCCGCTGGTGCCGTGATGTCTGCGCTTGGGCGGCGGACAGGCATTATGCTGTGCCATTATGTCTGGGAATATATGGTTTCTGCCATAGATGATATGGCATACTAGCAATGACCCGCCTGGGTGTGGGTACTGCTGTGTGAGCCACGGGAAGAGTGGCCTTAGGTAAAGTGGTGCCCTAGGCAGAAGGACCCCATGTTGCCACCGCCACATCACCCGCTACCCTCCTGGTCTACCTACACCAAATAAAGTCTGGAAAGGTGCCCCGAGTAGAGCAACGCCCCAGACGGCTGCCTACTTGGCCTATGCCTAAGGCCGGCTATGTGTGTGGTCCCTCGGCATCGGACTCGGGAACGCGCCACGCCTGCCGTGGGTATGTCCAGCATTACCCACATCCGCCGTGGTTTATTGCTATGATGTTCCATGTGTACAGTGGTGCCGGTTACCATACATATGCCTTTCTCAAAAGCCGATTTCACACTTCTGAACACTACTGTGGTCTCCTTTAAGGCCCCTGAGCCAGTGGTGAACATTACTCAAACCGCTGAATCACGACATATGCCTTCCACCAGCACCTACAGGACTGCATGGATCAGGCAATTCCATACAAAACTGTGACTCTTTGTACCAAAGACAAGCATCCAGTCTGGTGGACCCCAGCCATGAACAAGCTCTACAACGACAGGAGGTAGCTACTACAAGTTAAAGCAGAATACCTGTAAGGTTACACACCCTTGCTCATTATATGTGAAGAACTACAAGCTGTCATGAAATCATCCAGGGGAAATTCAACAGAGAAACTAACAAGGACTCAACAGACAATCATAAGGCCTTCTTTAGCTATGTTGGACACCTGGGAGGACACTCCCAGATATGCTCAGACTGGGTTCAGAATGATGTGAAGATGACTGAACCTACACACATTGCCAACATACTGGCTGACAGGTTCAGTGCTAACGTTTCCCTCCCCCACATGGAGAGATATCTATACCAGAGAATTGTAGATCCTGGAACATCTGTAACGCACAGGTGGGAAATGCTGTCTCCAAGGCAGTAAACACAGCATCCATGGGACCAGATGGTGTCCCAGCTGTGTACTCCATGAACTCTATGGGGAATTAAACCCACACTTAGGACAGCTGTTTAATCTTAGCCTCACCTCAGGATACGTACTCAAGTAGTAGCACAGGGCGACTGTAGTCACACTTCACAAGGATGGTGCCTCCACTGACCCTGGTTATTACCATCCCATTAGCTTGACAAGCCTTATCTGCAAAGCCATGGAGAAGGATCATAATGGAACTCATAGATAAAGACATAGGGGACTTGCATACTTTGGATCCAACCCAGTTTGGCTTGGTCAAAGTCAGATCATGCCTTTTACACGTGTTTGACTTTGTAGGATCAGTCACCAAGGCCATTGCTGAGGGTCAAGCAGTCCATACAGCCTACCTCAACCTGGCAACGGCCTTCGACACAATACCCCCCTCGGGTATCATTGATAAACCCATCATCTTGAACGAATCCATACATCGCCATATGGGTTGCAAACCGCTAAGTCACGGAACCCACACGGTCATAGTTGCTGGCGCCATGTCATACTCACAGCCAGTCACAGGTGGTGTCCCATGGGGCTCAGTCCTGGGTCCACTATTTTTCAGCATCTACATTTCCAAAGTACAAGCAAACACAGGGGGGTTATGGCTGACAATGTTTGCAGATTACTGCAAACTGGGTGCCATAGTCGGACACACATCTGACACAGATATCCTTCAGGAGGGCCTCACAGATGTGGATAAGTGGTGCCAGAGACATGGCCTACAGCTAAATGCCAGGAAATGCATAGTCATACCCTTCGGGAAGAACAAGGTTACCCCTAGCTACCATATAGGTGGCAATCCACTGAGCACAGAGGGAGTTACCAGGGATCTGGGGACCCGGGTTGTTGTTAACCGTTCGTTCGACACACACGCTGCTAACGTAGTTAGGTAGACCTTCAACATTGCCCACATCATCATGAAGGGATTCACATCTAGATCAGGGAGGTCATTGTCCCCTTGTACTCATCACTCATTGTACCTATGATTGGGGACAATGCCCCGCTCAGAATGTATCTGACCCGACACCTGCAGCAGCTGGACAGGCCCCAACAGTTCATCGACAAACAGATGCAGGGTCTCAGGAATATGTGTTATGCTGACCGACTGAAAGAATTCCAGCTGTATACAGTCGCATACCACTTGCCCAGAGGTGACCTGTGCCTGGCATACAAGGCCATGTCGAACCCAGATCTGATGACTATGCTTCACCTAAAGAATTTAGATCCCTCAGAACCACAAGGGCAGGTGACGACACCTTCACAGTGTCATTAATAGAACGTGCTGGTGGGACAGATTCATCACCCAGACACTCACTATGCTGTGGAACAACATCCCAGTACATGTGAGGCCAACCACCTCGCTGGCCTTGTGTTAGTATTTTGACAAGGATGTCTGAATTGATTTCTTTAACTAACCTTCTAAATGAATATTTACTTTACCACATTGTGAATCTTTACATTTCGTTGGTCTATTTTACATTAGTCATAATCATACGGTTTATCTCTATATATTATGGTTCATTTATATTACTAGGTGTCTGTAGTTCTTTAATATATTGGCACAATCCGTAGAACATATATATGTAGCTTAAACAGTCAATCATTTGGAAAACATTATGTTGGTTCTTCTTTCATATATATACATATATTTCTATTTTTCTATGAAGAATGTACCTTCAAGCAATGTCTGATGTACTCACTGTGTGGAATCTGTAACCCAAGTAAAGTTTGTTTGCTTGTTTGCCTTTAAGGCATTTAATTAATACTTAGCACATCTAATTTAATGACCAATTAAGGGTTTTAAATGTAGTAGGTTGGACTGCATTGTATGTATTCTGAATAAGTCTGCTTATGAAGCAGACCTAAAAGAGCTTCAATAAACTATGGTGACTGCATTTAATTCCTGGTGGGCTCTGAGTGGTCGCTGACGGTGTCTACAGTACCTCCCCTTTGCTTTGGACTTCTTCAGCTGGTTGTCTGTGTTTTTGTATGGGGAATGTCAAGTGTAGTCCCTATGTGTATTACCTGTGTAATGCCTTACTGCGGCAGTGTAATTCCACCCGGTTTGCAGTTATGGGTGCCATCTTGGTCATACGCTTGTCCATCCATGTGAATTGCCTACTGGACACTGGTATAGGGCTGTACACATTTCACACCAGCATTTAGCATTCTACGGTGGATGCATTGCATTAGTAGTGGTGAGTAAGGCAGGTACTATGCATACATCCTCCCACGGGCAGGACAACGGATTATCTGCCAGACAACACAAAGCCCCATTTCTGCATACCCAAGATCCCATGGCTGCAACCTCGACAGTACCCATTACACATCCTTCATGCGCATGGACTGGGATGTGGACGCAAATGTATGGACACGCCGATCTGGGTATTTCTGTTCATATGTCCCATGCTTCATGAACACTTGTCATCAACCTTAAACACACTGGTGGTGCATATGTCTAACTGTGCCGTAGCCACGGCTATAGCATCGTCTGTTGTTCGTAAACGCCTGGAGTGAGTTATGTGAAAAGGTATTTTAGGTCCTTCAATGGACACCAATGTGCATATGTAAAGTTAGATGTTGCTGGACTGTGTCCAACTGGCCAGTGCTTTTGACTGCTGCTGTATGTTCCCAATCGCGATGTCTGTTTGACTACCCATTCTTCGTGGTGCTACGTAACCAGGTGATTTACAGCTGTGAACAGATGGTGTACATCCAAAGATGCAGGTTAGCAACTGCTTCAAATAAAACTCAGACGTCCCAATAGGACATATCCGCCACTGTAATTTCAACATAACACCACCGAACATGTAGATCCCCTATGTCTTCATTGAAGCATGTTTTCTTCATAGGTGGGAACGCCATAGTTTACATATCCCAGTTGACGTTGTTGGTGTGCCATTACTTTGTGTTGCACAGGTCGCCCATCTGTTCCACAGTATGGTAGCGAGTGCTGGGCCCTTGTGTTGCTGGCAGATTGAGTGCTGTGTACGCCGGTGTTTGCATGGCGGTCCAACTTTGTATGGTGAATGTCAACCGTAGTCCCTATGTATATTTGCTGTGTTATGCCTTACCGCTGCTGTGTAGTTCCACCGGTTTACAGTTGTGGGTGCCATCTTGGTCGTACGCTGTCCATCCATGAGAATTGCCTACTGGACACTAGTATAGGCCTGTACACATTTCACACCTGCATTTAGCATTCTCCGTAGATGGTTTGCATTATTAGCGGAGAGTAAGGCAGGTGCTACGCACACATCCCTCCCACGGGCGGACAAAGGATTGCCTGCTAAACAACACCGAGGCCAGATTCTACATACCCAGACTCCCTTGACTGCAACAGTCGACAGTACCCATTACACATCCTTCATGTGTGCGGACTGTGATGTGGACGCAGTTCTATGGACCCGTACCCTGGGTATTTCTGTGCATATGTGCTGCATTTCATGGACAGCTATCATCAACATTGAACACGCTATGTGCATATGTGTACCTGTGACGTGGTGACGACAATGAGTTCACGTGGGTAATGCAGGAAGCTAGCAGGCATTCAATGAATGGAATTTTTGGGTCCTACAATGGACACCAATGTGCATATGTCAGGTTAGATGTTGCTGGACTGTGTCCACCTGGCCAGTGCTTTTCACTGCTGGTGTATGTTCCCCAATCGCAGATGTCTGTTTGACTACCCATTCTACATGGTGCTACGTAACCAGGTGATTTAGTACTGTGAACAAATGTCATACATCCAAAGATGCTGGTTAGCAACTGCTTCATATAAACCTCAGACATCCCAATGGGACATATCCGCCACTGTATTTTCAACATAACACCACCGAACATGTTGATCACCTATGTATTCATTTAACCATGTTGTCTTCATAGGTGGGAATGCCATAGTTTACATATCCTACTTGACGCTGTGGGTGTGCCATTAGTATGTGTTCCACAGGTCGCACATCTGTTCCGCTGTATGGTAGCGGTGCTCCTCATTCTGTTGCTGGCAGATTGAGTGCTGTGTACGCCGGTGTTGGCACGGCGGTCCGACTTTGTATGTGGAATGTCAACTGTAGTCCCTATGTGTATTTCCTGTGTTATGCCTTACCGCTGCTGTGTAATTTCCCGGTTTGCAGTTGTGGGTGCCATCCTGGCCATACGGTTGTCCATCCATGACAATTGCCTACTGGACACTAGTATGGGGCTGTACACATTTCACACCTGCATTTAGCATTCTCCGTGGATGGTTTGCATTATTAGCGGAGAGTAAGGCAGGTGCTACGACACATCCCTCCCACGGGCGGACAAAGGATTGCCTGCGAAACAACACCGAGCCCAGAGTCTACATACCCAGAATCCCTTGACTGCAACAATCGACAGTACCCATTACACATCCTTCATGTGTGCGGACTGTGATGTGGACGCAGTTCTATGGACCCGTACCCTGGGTGTTTCTGTGCATCTGTGCTGCATTTCATCGACAGCTACCATCAACATTAAACACGCTATGTGCATATGTGTACCTGTGACGACAATGAGTTCACGTAGGCATTGAAATAAGGCATCATTCTTGTCTTTAGACAATTTTTGGGTCCTACAATGGACACCACTGTGCATATGTAAAGTGTAGAGCTTGTCGGACTGTGTCCTTGTGAGCAGTGGGTTTCACTGATGCTGTGTGTTCAACAATCGCGGATGTCTGCTTGACTACCCATACTGTGTAGTGGTACAGGAACCATGTTTTCCGACACCAGAACCCAATGGTGTACATCCAATGTTGCAGGTTAACAACCACTTTAATACCCAGAGGTCACGATTGGGAGGTATTGCCACTTTATTATCGGAACAACACCTCCAGACTGTGTAAATCACGGGAACCTTAGGCCAGTCTTACCGCCATTTGCAATTGTAATTAGCAGACACGTGTCAATACATGTATGATAAGACATATTGTCATGCAGAAGTTAATCTATGTTATTTGGACATTGGCTTCTGCTATTGGCATCCGCTGCTGTGAGTGTTGCCAGTTACCATACACATTGCTTGCTCAGAGGCAGACTACACAATTCTGCACACTACTGTGGTCTCCTTTAAGGACCCTGAGCCAGTGGTCGACAGTACTGCAGCCACTGCATCAATCACATTTGCCATCTACCAGTACCTACAGGACTGCATGAACCAGGCATTCACTTACCCAACTGTGGTTCATTGTACCAATGCCAAGCATCCAGTGTGGTGTACCCCAGCCATACACAGGATGTACAACACGAGGAGGTGGCTACTACAAGGTGGAGCAGACACCTTGTGAGGTATGACACCCTTGGTCATCATATGTGTAGAGTTACACACTGTCATGCCATGGTCCAGGGCACATTCCACAGATATACCTACATGGACCTGGCTGACAATCATACCACCTTCAGTTGCTATGCTCAACACCTGGGAGGTCACTCCCACATATGCTCTGACTGGGTTCACAAAGAGGTGGAGTTTACTCAACATACACACATTGCCAACATACAGGCTGACAAGTCCAGTGAGGACATCTCCACACCCTCCCCCACACATGAGGAGATGTCTGTACCAGCGGTTTGTGGTCACCAAATGTTCTGTGACACACAGGTGGGACATGCTCTCTCCAGGGTAGTGGACATAGCATCCATGAGACCAGCTGGTGACCCCACTGTGTACTCCACTATCTCATTGAGGAATTAGACCCACAGTTAGGACAGCTATTTCTTTGTAGCCTCACCTCAGGTAAGGTACCCAGGTTGTGTCGCATGGCAACGGTAGTCCCACGCCACAGGGCCAATGCCTCCACTGAGCCTGGTTATTACTGTCCCATTACCATGAGGAGACCTATCTGCAAAGACATGGGGAGGGATCATTCTGCGCTCGTACATGAGTGCATAGGGGACATCCATACTTTGCATCCAACATGGTTTGTCTTGTTCAGGGCGGTTCATGCCTTTAAAGCATGGTTGACATTTTCGACAGTCACCGAGGCCATTGATGGGGTGTTGCAGTCCATACAGCCTACCTCGACCTGGCAAAGGCCTTCACCACATTACCCCTCAGGTATCGCTGATAAACCCATTGGCTGGGATGTGAACACGCATATCACAGAATGTGTTGTAAACTGTCTATGTGACACAACCCACACGGTCATACTTGCTGGCAGCATGTCAGACCTACTGCCTGTCGCATGTGGTGTCCCATGGGGCCCTTCCGTGGGTCCACTCCTGTCATACATCTACATTTCCACGGTACAGGCACACACAGGGGTGTTATGGGCAACATTGTTTGTAGATGACTGCAAAACAGGTGCCATAGTGTGACGGACATCTGACACAGATATCCTTCAAGGGGCCTCCCAGATATGCATATCTGCTGTCAGGGACATGGCCCACAGCTAAATGCTAAGTAATGCAACATCATACCTGTCGAGAAGTACTAGGTCACCCCTGTCCAGCATATAGGTGGCTGTCCACTCAGCACAGGGGTGATTACCAGGATCAGGGGACAGAGTTTGTCGGTCACCATTCATTCAACACACACGCTGCTATCGTGGTTCTGTGGGACTTCTACATTGCCCACCTGTTTGTGCAGGGATTCACATCTACATCAGGCTAGGTCATTGTCTCCTTGTACCCATTACGTGTTACACCTATGATTTACTACATTGCCCCATTCAGACTGTATCTGACCATACACCTACAGCAGCTGGGAAGCCCTCATAGGTTAATTGTCGTACAGATGCAGGATGACATCATTTTGTGTAATGCTGCCCCACTTGTAGGACCCCTGCCCCATTAAGTCACATACCTGCTGTTTAGTGTTGACCTGTGCCTGACATACGAGGCCATGTCAACCCATATGTCATGTGTATGCTTCACCTACTGTATCTGCATCCCTCAGAACCACTAGGGCAGGTGACATGAACCTTGTCACGGTCATTAATAGGATGTGTTTGAGTGACACATATATCACTCCAGACACTCACAATGCTGTGGATCTACATCACAGTACATGTGAGACAGAGATCCTTCATAGCCTTGTTCGAGGGTATGTTGTCCATTGGATGGAGAATTGCAGGTATAGGCCAGGGATTACATCATTATCACTGCTTGACGGAGGTACAGCAATATCATGAGTATTTTATCTGAAGCACAGAAGGTTGCCAAAGTCATCCTAACTATGGTGTAGTGTTATGGCTGAACCTGGGACGATGGCCTACCCTGTACCTATGGACCTATGAACCTATATTCATAGTTTGTCACATTTACACTTGTCTATCCCCTATCCTCTTTATCCAGTGTATATTTCTGTGGCACATGATTGTCCTCTGTATTACATGCAGGTATGCTGTGTACAGTGCACATATGTCACAGTTGATGACAGTGTATCTGTGTCCCTAACACTGTGATACTGAGGACTACCACACATCCTTCACAACATTACATGCATATGTTCTTTCTATTCTTCTTTGGCCTATGGGGTGTTAAGGCAAACATTACACAAGTCCCTGTTTGTGCATGCTTCATGTTGGTGTCTGACCAGGCTCCATTGCAGTCGTGTGTTGGACGGTAGTGTTTCTGTGTGTTTGCCATGTGTTTTTATTGCCGGTACATCTGTGGGAGGTGTGGTTGGCACATGTTCCTCTTTGCAGGGACACCCATCCTGGGGTTTGTGTCATGCATCTGCACTTGGCATGTGCCATATGTCCTGTACTATTCCCACAGTCGTGTATGCCTTCATGCACTACTACTGCGTGATACTGGCTGTTTGTATGTGGTACACATGGACATTGTGATGGTTGGCTTGACCTATTCCCATGCTAGAACATACACATCTGTCAATTACGTTGTTTAAATCAAACTGTAACACTCATTCGCCTTTTCAAACTGACAGTCAATAACACAGGAAGCTGAGATTAATAACGCTTTACTACTGTGCAGCAGGAGGCAAAGAACTATGCAGTACAAGTTTAGACTTTTGTTTTACTCTATACATGTTACAGCTGTATGAGCATTGTGTATACTATCATCTTATGCACACATTAATGATGTGGTCAGTCACAGGGCATTTACATCACTATAGTCCACAAGATTGTATTCCTACAACAGTGCTAAGGTAATGCTTATGAAATGTTTTCCCATGAGGATAGCACAGCCTTGCGAGCCACATAGTCAATTAGAATGTACTTCGCAAATTCTGCTCTGTCACGGTTCCAACACTGTTCAGATCCGTCGCCACCCATTTCCTACTAGGTTCCTTTGTCTCTCTGGTGAGCAGCTGTACTCTGTGTTAGATAGAGCTCACAAGCCTATCCTCCTCAGTGGAAGGATGACAGATATACCTGTACATACATTTATTATTCTCTAACCGAGCAGATGACTAATGCTGAATGACATACACCTGCTGCACTGGTTACTGCCAGGGTCAGAATTCCATCACACTACAGCTTAGCTTCACCAATTACATGCATGATCAGTTCTACTGCCATATTGTACGGTACAATTCAATGCATTATATAGTATTTCGAGTCTAAACTGGCACTTCATATGTGTTTCTATATATATTTTCGGACAACATCCATCCGCCATATGCATGTTGTTCCGCCCTTTACCTTGACCGTGTGTATTTGGCCGTCCGCAACGCTTACTCTCCACATGTGATGTCCCACCTTTTCCTTGTCTGCCTTTAACACCCTGTTAGGACGATCTGTTTGGTAGGCACGTGTTCCGCTATATGTGTTCGACGTCTCTGCATAGCTAATCATCGATGCGGTGGTTCAACAACCCGACTTGTCCACATGTGTACAGTTATGTGCACCGTGTCGCCTGCAAACCTATATGGTGTGGACGGGTACATACCACATGCGGATGTTCACATTCTGCAGACACATTCACATGCAGCCATTTCCATATCTGTACCTGAGGTGGGTTGGTGACATGTGGGTAATGATTTGCCGCTGTGGCACTGCCTAACACAAACATCTTACCACATTTCAGGTATGCACATTGTGTGTAGGTGTATAGCTGCACACGGATGCTAGCAGGTTTGGGTGCACAGGTGTACATGGGTGGGACTTACATGCTACAATGAGGCTATTGTGTATTACATCTGAATGCATGGGTTCTGCTTCTGGATATTACACTTCAACATACGCCATCCAGTGTATGCGACAGAGACGTTGCTGGGTGTGGGATATGCTGCTATGCACATGTTTGCCTGTGTTTAAGGTATCTTGGTTCCTTCCTGTTGTTATGTCAACACAGCTACCCGGCTATGTACTGTCACTACTGCTTGTGACCATTATGGTTGGCACCTTTTCCAATGACCATAGTGGGACATGTTTTGTGGGAACATCGGATTTTGCAGGACAACACATACCCACAGTAAGTGGAGTTGACAGGACTTTACTTGTTTGCCATAATATACGCTTATTCTGTTAGCATTTGGGTTCCTTAGTCAGTTTCTTATGCCATGTATGTGTTTCATATACAAATTATATGTTTTATGCTACTATTACATGTATATTGACGAAATATTTTTGGCAGGGAATCTCAGGTCATTTTCCATTTTTTCGATTTTTGCAGGGACACACCTGTCCAATGAGGGACTGTCCACGGCACATTGGGACAGCTGGTAACCCTGGTGACCATGCCCATGTCGCTATTGGGGTTGCCACCTTTCCAGTTGCCAAGGTGGGATATTTCCGACTCACATCTGAGTTTACAGGCCGACACATACACACGGTCACTATATAGCATAGAACTTCACTTGTTTGCCTAAATAAAAGCTTATTGTTGTGGCAGTTTGGTTGCTTATTCTGTTTCTTGTGTCATTTAGGTATTTCAGTTACAGAAATAACCAATTCATGCTACCATTACATTAAATACGGGATATCATTATGTCCTACAATCTTAGCACATTTGCCATTTTTAATATTTTTTCCGGGACACAACTGCCCATAGAGGGACTGCCCCTCGCAAAGTGGGACAGGTGGTGACCTTAGTCGCTACTCCTATGTCGGTGCGGCGCTGACATGCTGCTGTACACCTTCTCTGAGTATAACCACTGACGGTGCATTGCGGAACAAACGCGGTCTCATGCGTATCCTTTGCTCCTTGGACGGGTACACTTAAGCCTTCGTGGGTTGTATTTGCTTCTCCGTTTAGTTGGGACGGGTACTATGTTGCATACTCTACGTGCGCTTCATTCTGCACGGGCCCTGGCTGCTGCCATTACTATTATGGGCGGACCGTGGCAGTCAGCACATTAGGTTGCTCACCGCATGCCGGCTTAGCCACGCCCGGACGATCCTACTTGGGCTCGCCACGCACACTACGCACGTGTCTGTGGTTGCGGTGCACTCTCATTAATATGCATATGGCGCTACTACGCCGGCTATTCACTGCACCGCCGGCGCAGCCCTTACGCCGGCCTTGCGCCGAGCTTCATGAATCCCGGGGTAAGTCTTTTTTTACCAAAAATATGCCAATCAATCACAAACCAGTAGTGATTGTTTCAGATAAGCTCTGGCTAATGACATTTTATTTCTAGTAAACACATGGGCATTGGTGAGATTAGAACAGTCAGTAAGGTCTTTCTCTAAATATTAGTGTGTTACTTAAGGGGGTGCTGATTCATTGCTAACTGCATAGGGATAATTTGCCAGAAATGTATGAGGTTTAGAAATTTGAAAATAAATAATGGGAGAAGCTAGTTGTTTTGCTGTTCTTCAAACCTATTTTCCATTACTGAGGAGTTATTGTTTATGAACTAAGTCTTTCCCATGTTTCTCTTGCCCCCTCCATTTTAGAGTCTTTATGTGGCCCCTACCCTTTTTTACTCTGCTTTACTCTGGCAGTTACAGTTTGTTGCACAACACAAATAAACCAAGAATCATGTATACCATCAGCCTATGGGGGTATTATTGTCGCCTTTATTTGTAGGTACTGGCACCATCTCCATCTTCTTGTTAGATAACACAGCTGTAAATCCCCAAAGGATATGGGAGCATTGTCTTTGAGTTCCACAGGTCTTTAACAAACAGGATGTCTGCTTTAACCCATTCTGGGCACCAAATCATATTTTATTCAATTTTAATTAGATCACAATTCGGGGGTGGTGTGAGTAGAAATAGTCTGGATGTGGAATGGGGTTTGGCCCATTTATGAGTTAGGTTCAAAGGTTCATAGGTGTTTACTTGGGTAACAACCACAAGGGCATTTTTAAGCCTCGTCATGAATCCTAAATCTCAGACAAGTTCTCATAATCTTGATAAGTGTAAACAGAGGCTTGGGAGATGAGCCATTTACAGGCTGCCTATGTCCATTAGAGACATAGGTGCCAAACCAGAAAATAATTTCATGTTCCCCATCCAAATGTTCAACTTAACCCTGAATTGGGTTAGGGAAGAACTCTTCTTCACACAGATGGAGAGCCTGTTCCAGAGAAGGGGTAGCCTCTGGGATACATACCTGTCTCTCCAGCAAGTCCTATTCATATCACAGCCAAGGTTTACGTCTTTAGAGCAGGTAATTCTGGTAATGCTTGTTTTGCAGATATGCACTAGAACCAACAGGGTGAGGTATGACAATGCCTTGCATGCCAGGCATAGAGCTATCCTCAGTAGCTTGTAGGAGACAAAATACAGGGACAGGGCCTTGAAGCAGTCTGCATAGGACAGGTTACTTGTGCCCTATATTATTTTAGTGAGGATCCTATGAGGACATCTGAATTGTTAGATATACCAAGTTAGATACGTACCAAAGGGGGCATATTGTTCTGAATGATAAGTCTGATGAGTGATGAATACAGTGGAAGAATGACTTCCTTGGGCCTAGATGCCATACCTTTGTTTATAAGTTCCACAACGTAGGATGATTTCCTCACTGCTGTAGAAACATTATGGTCAAATGCTAAATTGCTGTCTACTCGTGCCCCCAAGTACCTGACTACTGGGTCATCTCTTAGGGGTCTGTTGTCAATATGATAGTTACCAGGGTGTATGACTTCCCAAAGGATATTATCATCCATTTTGGCATTAAATTTTAGTGCATGACTCTGACACCATTGTTTGTCTATGTCAGCCCTACCTGGAGATCATTTGTTTCATTGTGGGATTCAATGACAGCTCCTAATTTGGAACAATCTGCAAACTTTGTCAGCCAGAGGCCTTTGACACTGGCCTTGCCTTCAGAGACCTAAATGCAAAAATCAAGCAGTCCCAGGACCCACCCTTGAGGCACTCCACTTGTGACTGACCTCTTTGTAGAGATGGACTCCACACTCTAACTTCCTGGGTCCTGTGTGTGAGCTAGCTGGCTATCCACTGGGTGACATAAAGGTTAGTGCCTAAACTCCTGAGTTTGTCAACAATGCCTGAGTGGGGGATTATGTCAAATGCCTTGGCCATGTCAAGGTACGTAGTGTGAACAATTTTAAGCTCATCCATTGCCTTGCTGACCTTGTCAAAAAAGTCCACCAGGTTGAGTAGGCAGGATTTTCTCTTGACAAAACCAAACTGGATTGTGTCCAATGTCTGGAGCTTTCCTATGTCATTATTGATCATTTCCATGATGATTCTTTCCATCACTTTGCATATGACACTAGGGAGACGTATAGGTCTGTAGTTTCCAGGGTCTGTAGATGGCCCACCTTTGTGCAAAAGGATCACTGTTGCTGCTCTCCATTCATTAGGAGTGTAGCCTGTTCAGAGGCTACAGTTAAATAGCAATTCCAGAGGTCCTGATGTAGTGTTGTTGGCCTTAAGAGAGCATTAAAGACTTCTTCCCAAGTGATGGGGGTTTATATTTGATGGTAGAAAGTAGTGCACCATCCTTTCTGGCTCCTATATTTTGAATGAAGGGTAAGAATTATTGGATTGAAGCCACATAGACATTTTGCCCAAATTGGGGGAGAATGTACTTTGCTCTTCCAAAGTACCATACTATAACCAAAGTTACAAAGACTATTATGTCTGGTAACCCCAAACCTCCCTTGTGACTTGGAAGACTAACCATCTTCTACTAATTCTCAGTGGTTTGCCACCATATGAAACTGATAATCATTTGTTGACATTTATCAGTGAGCATAGTAAATGCTGCCTGGAACAGGTGTCTTAGAAATAGTATCTTGGGCATTATATATGATTTTACTGTAAAACAGAAATAACAGATTTTCAAGCTGTGCATTTGTTTTCTGCTGTAGCTATATTAATGGGATTTTATTTAATTTCCTAAAGATCCCGAATGGAGTGCCATATGAATTTGTAGATAAGTGCATTCTGTGATAAACTTTAATGGATGTTTTAGGCTGTAGTGTACAGCTTCCTTGGCTAATGGACTCAAAGTTAAAATGACTGGTTTTGTTAAGCTTAATCAGAGTCTGGTGCCTTCTGATGAATCTGAATAGGTTTGGCATATAGCTTTGGATCCTTCAGCCAGATCACACAACTATCTGCAAACCATGTAGTTAATGAAACTGCTATACCCTTGATCTGAATTTGGCATTGCGTAAATTGAGAGCATAAATACTGATCAATTATATTTAGTGCAATGATAAAGAGTGTGGACAATACTGGGCATTATTTCCCAGTAATCTAGAGAGGATTCCATTAGAATGTAAGTGTGCTGTAGGACTGGTGTACAGTAACTTAAACCAAACAGTAAAGTCTTTCAGAATTCCAAGCTGTGACATGGAAAACAATATGACTTCCCATTTTATGGTACTGAATGCTTTGGTAAACTCTGTTAAAAAGACTGCTGCCTTTGTCTGGAGTTCATGGCATACAGAATGCATATTTAGCAGGAAGTGTACCAAGTCCAGGCTATCTGCCCTTCTGATAATAAACATACATGATTTGCACCAATGTTTTCTGGCAATATTGTTTCAGTGCCTTACCATTAAAATGGGACTCAATAGCTAATAGAATTTAAGCAGTCATAATCTGTTGTTTCATTTTCATTATTTTTGGTACTTGTAACTCAACAAAGAGGATCTTATTTTCTGTACCTAGCCTTTATTCCACGCTTCACACAGTAGCATATACCCTTCTAGAACAGGGCAAATACTATTTATTGATTTATTTATTTATTTAACGTTTGTTTACTGGGAAAGTCTAACTTGGAAGGAGGCCAATTTTCAGCGGAAGCCTAGGGGGAAATGCTCCAGATGGATGTCTTTGTAATGGGGGGACCACTGATTGCCTCTTTTGGTCTTTGCAGCACCATCATTTCTTTTTGTAATTCTCTGCATTTTCTTTATTGCACATTATTTAAGATACTGTGCCTCTGGCCCAAAGAAAAACTTTCCATTTTCCCATGTTGGGGAAATATTATTATACAAGGATCATCTGTATTGTGTTTTGTGAGATAAAATTGTTTGGAAAAGTTGCAATTAAAGGATCAGGGCTGCCGTGAATATCTCCACTAGTGGATTACTACAGTATAAGAATTTGGAGACTTTCAAAAATGTGTGTGTGTGTGTGTGTGTGTGTGTGTGTGTGTGTGTGTGTGTGTGTGTGTGTGTGTGTGTGTGTGAGTGTGTGTGTGTGTGTGTGAATATATATATATATATATATATATATATGTACACATACGTACATGTATATGCTTATGCATAGATATATCTATATATGTGTGTGTATATCTATATCTTTATTTATCTATACACACACACACACACACACACACACACACACACACACACACACACACACACACACACACACACACACACACATGCACACACATATACTTGTTGATAAATAGATATAGATATATAAAAATGCAAATAGGTCGACTGCAGTGGAGTGGTTTTCGTGTTAGGATCTCCAAACAAGTATAAAAAGTCTGTCCGTGTCAGGACTAACAAAAAGCAGAAAAAGAGAGAAAGATGAGCTTTTAAGGTTCTATGATCCTTGTTGGTTCCAACAGTGATACATGATTGTAGTCCAACTTGACCTGTAAGAGAGGCTTCTAGCTTTAACTTAAATACTAACAAACACACCAAGCAGTCTCCATATTTTAATGTGAGTTTCTTCTCCTCCAATCTGAAGCACATTTTTCTAACCAATCAGATTTCCTATCCCATCAACCAATCATGCCGGATGGTCTTGTCCACTTCCCTTATTTCAAGAGGATTTTAAGCCACTGCATACTAAGAGTTTTATTACCAGATTTGCAGTGAAAACACTCATAAAGAAATAACACAGATGATTAAAACCTACAGAAGGATCTCAGTGAATGTTTATTATTTTTTATTACTTTTTTTACGTTGCTAATAGTGTTCAAGGACACCTTAGTATTTATACTGGAAGCTTAAGAAAGTATAGTTGGGTTAAGATTGATTTTACTTTAATGTTGGGAATAGGCAGTTACTTTTGTAAGGGGTGATATGAGAGCTGGGGAGGCAGTATAGTGAGTGCTATTTGTGAATGTGGAGATGCAGATTTATGAGGAAGTTTTAAGTGTGTCAGGTAAGCCTGACTAGCTTGGTCTGCAAAGCTATGGAAAGAATCATCATGGACCTCATAAATAAAGATATTGGGGACCTACAGACACTGGATCCTACCCAGTTCGGCTTTGTTAAGGGCAGATCCTGCCTCTTAAACCTGGTTGATTTCTTTGAAACAGTCACCAAGGCCATTGATGAGGGGAAGGTGGTTCACACAGCCTACCTGGACCTTGCAAAAGCCTTCGATAAAATTCCCCACTCTGGCATTATAGATAAGCTCACCAGCTTAAATATAAACCCCTATGTCACTAGATGGATTGCAAACTGGCTCAAGGACAGAACCCACATGGTTAGAATTGATGGAGCCATGTCAGACTCCAAACCAGTTACAAGTGGTGTCCCACAAGGCTCAGTCCTGGGACCTCTCTTGTTCGGTATATATTTCTCGGAGGTACTGGCCAACACGGAAGGACTGTGGCTGACCAAGTTCGCAGATGACTGCAAACTGGGCGCCATAATTGGCTCTCCAGCCGACACAAGCCTCCTCCAAAAGGGCCTCATAGAAACAGACAACTGGTGCCAGAGCCATGGCCTCAAGCTAAATGCCGAAAAGTGTATAGTCATCCCCTTTGGCAAAACAAAGTGCCCACAAATTACCACATAGGTGGTAATCCATTAAGTACAGAAGAAGTAATTAGGGACCTGGGGACCCAATTTGATAGCAATCTCTCATTTGACAACCACGTGGCCAAAGTGGTTAGAAAAACATTTTATATAGCCCACCTAATCATGAAGGGATTCACATCTAGATCAGGGGAGGTCATCGTGCCTCTTTACTCATCCATCATCAGGCCCATAATTGAGTACAATGCCCCTTTTGGGATGTACCTTACCAGACACCTGCAGCAACTGGAAAGACCCCAAAAGTACCTCACCAAGAGGATCAAAGGGCTCAAACAGATGCCATATGCTGCTCGGTTAAAGAAACTCCAGCTCTACTCAGTGGCATACTGCCTGTTCAGAGGCGATCTGTGCCTGACGTATAAAGCCATGTCCAACCCGGAATTAATGGACATGCTGCACCTCAGAAAATCCAAATCCCATCGAGCTACGCTCGAGACTTGAACCTCAGCACTGAAATAAATAGGACATGCTGGAGGGACAGATTCATAACCCAGAGGCTCCCTTCACTCTGGAATAAAATCCCAGTCCAGGTTAGGCAGAGTCCCTCATTGACTCTCTTCAAGAGGAATCTTGATGAGTGGATGGGAGATCGTAGGTTTACCCCGGGTATCACTTCTGTGTCACTGTTAGACAGAGGCACAGTATACTAACCTTGAAAAAGGGCATAGCAAAATAAATTTAAAATGGGTGGCGAAAGCCAAACACATTCTGGCTAGGCTTATAAATGTCCTAGAGCAGATAGCCTAGTATGAACCTATGAACCTATGAAGGTGTTGTTGAGGGAAGATTTAGGGCTGTATTCCAAAAGAAAGTTGTGACACACAGCATGCTGAGGGGAGATATCAGAGCATCAGAGACAGATGCGATTCTATTATGTATGTGAAAATAAAACTTAGTAATTATTTATTCAGTGTAGGATAACTAAAGACTCCACATACACACACACTAGATTCCAAAACACAATAGTCATACCAAATGCAAATTAAATGTGGCAAAGTACTTCACCAACACCTTTACTCTTGACACCTCTAATTCTACAGATTTGTACAGAATCCTGTGGAATCCATAAACTATACATAATAAAAAATTCAAATGACATTTAATGTAATACAGCAGGCATTGGTACTGCAAGCCATACTGGAGGACAAGCTGCAAATGAGACCTAGAAGGCAGTCAGCTAGGCATTGAGCCAGGCTACATTTAAACCAGCTGTCTCTTACCGGGAAATAATAGGTAAATACAGATTAGAATAAGAGCTGGAGCAGGGTGTATATAGAATGTGTGCACCCCACATGCATACTTGTAGTCTATGGGGTAAACTATTACCAATAAAAACAGAATTTTGTCTCAGTTTAGGTATACTGACCTCTGGGACATTTCAGTGGCATATGGGATATGCTGTAGGAGTGGCCCAGACAGCTGTCATTCTTACACTCTCATATTTCCTGGCAGCAATGTGCATCAAGGTAGATGATTACATCCACTCCAACAACAGTAATGGATTGAAAAAATGCAGTGCAACAGCTGTATGCCATAGCCAGCTTCACCTGTAACCTCAGTAAAATAGGATGCAGAACAGTATATCAATAGAAAGGCATGTCCATCTCTCAGTTGTCAAGTGGTGTGCTCAGCAGATGGCCTCATTACCAAGATCAAGGTAACACACACCCGGTAGTGTGCATGATCCCACAATTAGAAGGGAAAGCAGTCTGTGTACCACTTTCCAACATAGTGAAATAGCTGTAGCACTACTTCTCAATAAGCATGTGACCACAGCTATGATGTAAGCAGAATCTAGACCTGTTGATGCTAAGCATGAGGACAACATATGTGCTATCTTCTTACCACAAACAGGTGACTGCGGTTATTCACTGGAGCCTTGACTAATGATGCCATACAGACTCCCATGAACCCCTTCTGAGAATGCGTACAACAGAGCACACACCTTGACACAAAACACCACTGAGCATGTGCTTGATGTGTGGAAAGCAAGATTCAGATGTCTGGATACATCCAAGGTGCACTACAATACACTCCAGAAAAAGCATCAGTGATGGTTATCATGTCTGTCATGCTACACAACTTGATAATAGCAAAACATGGTAGCTTGCCATCTGCAGGTGTAGGTAACCTACCCCAAGAACCCCAGATGTCTGATGATGCTATATCAGACCTGTCACAGCATAATGATGATGATGCATGGGTGAGAAGATATACGTGTGGGTGACTGAGGATGTGGTCATATATCCTAGTTTAGGAAACATGGCAGCTTCTGATTTACATCTTTGAGTCATGAAAAGAAATCAATAATTGTCCATATTAAACATCATCCATAACAGAAGCATACAGCATACCAGTAAGAACATGTACACAACACACACAGGAAACAAAATTGCATGAAGTCTCTCTGCAAGGTACATCACCAAAGAGGACCACACAGGCATATACATGGGATACAGTAGGTGTGCACTAATGATGTTGTCAGTAGACAGGTAGGATATCATCACACACATAAATAGCATGGAATGTTACCCATAAAACAGCCACTGTCACAAGAAATCTAGGCATATGACATGTATGGAATGTATCAGCAGAAACACACCCAAAACAGGGGTTGTACACTAATACTGATGCATTACACATACAATTGTCTTATGTGCAACACAGTAAAACTCTTATAACAGCATCAATAATTACAGATATCCCAAGGACTGATCAAAAATAAAGTAAACACAAACAAGCATGTCATCCCATGCCTGATATGACATGCCAATGCCATACAGAAGACTACGTTATGATGCAAGGTTTACTGCTGCAACATGACTCATTTCCAAGTAATAATATGCGCAAACATGCAGAGCATCAAAGACAGTGACTTCACAACATACATAGAACACGCATCGATATTGGGGATACAGGCATATAAATATATGCATGTGCAGTACCATATTAAAATGCCATAAGTGACACAGGTATGCATACAGAAGGATAGGTGTACATGTGGGAATGGCAGACAACAAGGACACATGTGATGTAGTAATTAATGCTGGATAACAAAGATGACATTCTGTTAATGATGTAATAGGTTCATAGGTTCATAGGAGGTTACTACGCTAATGGTCCTAGGGCCTTTACAAACCTAGTTGTGTAAAAACCTGAGTACCCTAATTGACCATAGTTAGATGGTCATTACTAGATCAGTTATGCGATTTGCACCAACTGCCCCATCCATGAGAGACATAGGTGCCACCTCCGGGGTGAATTTATGGTCACCTATCCAGTTGTCAAGGTTGCACTTGAATAGGATTATTGAGGAGTTTTGCTTCACATGGAGTGGGAGCTTGTTCCAGAGGAGCAGTAATTGCTGGGAGATATATCTGTCTCTCCAGCATGTTCTGTTAATGTCACAGGCTAGGCTGAGATCCCTAGAGCAAGTTATTCTTAACCTATTTGATTTGCAGATGTGCAACATTTCCATTAGGGCAGGGTCTGTAGGCTAGGCACAGGTTGCATCCCAGCAGTCTATATGATGCAGCGTACAGTGACAGAGCTTTCAGTCTTTACAAGTATGTCTTGGTCAGAAACTTCTGCAATCTCTTCAGTTGCTGTAGGTGTCTGGTGAGGTACATACAGACTTGAGTGTTTTACTCAATCAGTGGTCTGATAAGGGTCAAGTACAGCAGAGCTATACCCTCCCTAGTCTTGGATGTGATATACCCTAATTTATGAGATGAGCAATGTAGAATGCTTTTCTTACCACCACAGACACATGGTGATCGAAATTTAGATTGCTATTAGCCTGTGTTCCCAAGTCTCGCATCACTGAGTTTGAGCTTAGAGGGTTGCTATCCATATCATAATTAGCATAGACTACTTCTTTGCCAAAGGGAATAATGAAGCATTTTTTGTGATAAATTTTAGTCCATGAGTTTGGCAGCAATCATTTGTCTGTGCCAACCCTTTCTGTAATATGTTAACATCATTGGGGGACTTTATGATTGCGCCCAGTTTACAGTCATCTGCAGACTTGGTAAGCCACAGGCCATCTACCTTCACCTGGACTTCAGAGAAATAGATTCCAAACAGTAGATGGCCCAGCACAGGTCCTTGTGGTACTCCACTGGAGACTGGTCTATGGGTGGAGGTGGACTTCCCAACTTTGGCAAGTGTGCATTCTGTCGGTGAACCAGTTAGTCACCCATCTAGTAATGTATGGGTTAATTCCCAGATGGGAGAGTTTCTCTGTGATATCTAAATAGGAGATTGTGTCAAAGGCCTTGGCTAAATCAAGATAGGTGGCATGTACTGTTGTCCCCTCATCCAGGGGCTTTGGTGACATTCTCAAATAAGTCCACCAGGTTTAATAAGCAAGATTAACCCTTGACAAAATCAAACTGGGCAGATCATGAGTCTGAAGGTTGCCTCTGTCTTTGTGGGTAAGGTTGATGATGATTCTTTCCTTAGCCTTGCAGATAAGGCTGGTTAGGCTTTTGGGTCGATAGTTCCCAGAGTCAGTTGATGGACCCACTTTGTGCAAGGGGATTATTGTTGCTCTTCTCAACTCTGCCAGGATGAAGCCAGTTCTCAGGCTATTGTTAAAGAGAGTGCCAAGTGGTTCTGCTAGGTCTTGTTTTATATTGTTTAGTAAGTAGCCTGAGATGTTATTTGGTCCCATAGAGGCCATAGTTTTGGCCATGAAGAGTGCTTGTATGACATATTCTTTGGAGATACTTGGTAGAGGACTGGTGTTAGCAATGTTTTGGGGTATGTCTGTTTGGGACAGGGGGATGAAGTTATTGCCAAATCTGTTGGCTTGCAGGTTGGAAATTTCCTCAGGTTCAGTGTGAGTGGTACCATCCAGTATAAGCTCAGCACACAGCTGGGCATTCCCTTTTAGGTTTTGAAGGTAGCTAAAGAATGCCTTATGATTGTCTTTAGCCAGCGATGCTAATTTAGACTCATAGCTAGGCTTAGAGGACTTAACAAGATATTTGATTTGCTTGTTCAAGCTGTGGAGGGTATTCTTCATCTGTTGAGTAAGTTACCTCCTGTTTTTGGATATCGGTTTATTTCTTTTGTTATATAACTTGTTTATAATTGCAGTCCACCAGGGTGGCTTGTTTTTTTTTTTTTTTTCAGGTAGATCTGGTTTTGTTCCTCTTAGGTACAGCTGAGTCAATGCATTTGTCTAAATGGTTATATAGGGCATTTTTGTATTCTTCAGCATAGACATAATTTTGTCTATGTTGGCAGGGATTTTGAAACTTTTTATATTATTGCTTAATAGGCAATAGTTTGCTTTGGAGAAATTTTTCAGTTTTTTTTTTACTCCTGCGGGGGGTGCCATGTTTGAGCTTTACTTCAAACAACACAGGTTCATAGGTTCATAGGTTGATACCAGACTATCTGCCCTAGGGCATTTACAAGCCTAGCCAGAGTGTGTTTGGCTTTCGCCACCCTTCTTAGATTAGTTGACTGTGCCTCTGTATAGTAGGTCACAGAAGATAGCCCATTTAAGGTTAGTTTACCATGCCTCTGTCTAGCAGTGACACAGAAGAGATCCCAGGGGTAAATTTACGATCTCCAATCCAAACGTCAAGATTCTTCTTGAAGGGGGTCATTGAGGGCCTCTGTCTGACATGGATTGGGATTTTGTTCCAGAGTGAGGGGAGCCTCTGGGATATGAATCTGTCCCTCCAGCATGTTCTATTTATTTCTGTGCTGAGGTTTAAGTCACTGGAGCGTGTAGTTCTGATGGATTTGGATTTCTTGAGGTGGAGCATGTCCATTAATTCTGGGTTGGACATGGCTTTATACATCAGGCACAGATCGCCTCTGAGTAGGTGGTAAGCAACTGAGTAGAGCTGGAGTTTCTTTAGCCTAACTGCGTAGGGCATCTGTTTGAGTCCATTGATCCTCTTGGTGAGGTACTTTTGGGGTCTTTCTAGTTGTAGCAGGTGTCGGGTAAGGTACATCCCAAATGGGGCATTTTATTCAATTATGGGCCTGATTAGTGATGAGTAGAGGGGCACAATGACCTCTCTTGATCTAGATGTGAACCCCTTCGTGTTAAGGTGGGCTATATAGAATGTCTTTCTAACCACTTTGGCAATGTGATTGTCAAAGGAGAGATTGCAATCTACTTGGGTCCCCAAATCCCTAATTACTTCTTCCGTACTTAATGGATTACCACCTATGTGGTAATTTGTGGGCACTTTGCTTTTCCCAAAGGGGATGACTATGCACTTTTTGGCATTTAGCTTTAGGCCATGGCTCTGGCACCAGTTATCCGTCTCTGTGAGACCTTTTTGGAGGATGCATGTGTCAGCCGGCGAGTCGATTATGGCCCCCAATTTGCAGTCATCTGCAAACTTTGTCAGCCATAGTCCTCCTGTGTTAGCCTGTACCTCAGAGAAATATATACCGAACAAGAGAGGTCCCAGGACTGAGCCTTGTGGAATGACACTTATAACTGGTTTAGAGTCTGACATGGCACCTGCAATTCTGACCATGTCGGTTCTATCCCTAAGCCAGTTTGCAACCCATCTTGTGACATAGGGGCTGATATTTAAGCTGGTGAGCTTATTTATGATGCCCGAGTGGGGTATTGTGTCGAAGGCTTTTGCAAGGTCAAGGTAGGCTGTGTGGACTACCTTCCCTTCGTCTATGGCCTTGGTGACTGTTTCAAAGAAATTGACCAGGTTCAAGAGGCAAGATCTGCCCTTAACAAAGCCGAATTGGGTAGGATCCAGTGTTTGGAGGTTCCCAATGTCTTTGTTTATGGATTCCATGATGATACGCTCCATAGCTTTGCAGACCAGGCTAGTTAGGCTTATAGGGCGATAGTTTCCGGGGTCCATTGTGGCACCACCTTTATGGAGTGGGACCACTGTTGCTGTACGCCATTCTTTGGGTACATATCCTGTTGTAAGGCTGAGACTGAACAGTGATTTTTAAGTGAAGGTTCAGTTCTTCTTGGAGCTCATATAAAACGCAGCCCGGGACACCGTCCGGTCCCATTGATGCTGTGTTTTTTGCTTTGGAGAGGGCAGCTCTTACCTGTGCATCTGTGATGTCAGGGAGGCTACACTCTGTTGGGATAGTCATTTGCTCATTTCAGGGGGGGGAGTTTGCACTAAACCTGTCTGCCAGGTTTATCATCTGACCTTACCAGGGAGGGCAACACACAGGTGATAGTGCAGTGACCCCCCCTGTATTGGTGAGCACTAGATCCAGGACATTAGAGCTCCTTTGAGGGTGCAGACTAACTGTTCCAGGGCATTTGAATTAACAAAGTCCAGGAATCTTGAAACAATCATATCTGTGCTCATGTAAGTCACCCAGTCGATGGATGGATAGTTGAAATCCCCCATGACCACGGTGTTTGGCTGTATACTGAGTGAGTCACACAAGTCCGGGTAGGGGGTGTGCTTCTCCTGGTTCATGGAGGGGGACTTGTAGCTAACAATGATATGGAAATGTATTTTACATATAGTTATTTGGACAGAGAGTCATCCTGTTTCACCAGTCTCGAGGTGTACTTGGATTTAATGTAGATGGATGCACCTCCACCTCTGGTTCTTTCATGTTTGTTTTGGGGTCTGAATGTGTGAAAGACATTGAAGCCTTGTACAACAGTGGTGCTGTCAGCAGTGTTGAACCAAGTATCAGTGACTGCACAAATGTCAGCATCTTTCAATATGAGGACTGCTTCCAAGGACTGCAGTTTACTGTTTAAGTTCCTAGCATTAAGCAACATGACACTGAGTTTGTCTTTAGTGGGTTTCTTTACGTCAGACGTTTTGTTGTTTTGACATTGCATAAAAAAGGCACTATGTAGGAAGCATGTTTACCAGTATCAGAAAGCCTTGAGGAGACAGATGTAGTCCATCTCTGGCAAATCAGTGCGGACTGTCAGCCATGTCTTCCCAGGAAGATGGATACTGGATCCTCCTGGTGTGACACCAGAAATTAAGCCAATTATTGAAATCAATCATTTTTTGACTGTATTGTGGCATCATCCTAGGTGAAGGTAGAATAATGTTTAGGGATAGGGGCATACCTGCCTGGGGCACATAATCCAAGAGTCAGGTCATGTCTCTCTTCATGTAGTCCAGAGAGTTATGTCTCTAGTCATTCACACCAACATGAACTATGACTTAGTCATAAAGTGTAATTGTTGCTGAGTGACTTGAGTGTATGTATGATTTGACGAATCCTGGAACCTGATAAACAGCTGACTATGACCTTCTCCTTGTTCAGCCTGGCAAGGGGACATCTATGTGTCTCACTAATGAGACACCTATGACCAGAACATTTGATTTTGAGGTGTTTTGCCTTAGGGACTTAATTGCTGAAACACATATGTGTGTGTTATATGTAGTGGCGGATTGTGTTCATGTACCAGTATGCATATGTTGCTTGCACTTGGGAAGTCTCTGGTCTTCTGGTAGGCTCTTAGTGAGTACCTCCACATATGTGACAGGGGAGACGTGTGTGCTGAATACCTGTTGTATGTCTTGCTTATTGTTATGTGAGAGGACTGATTCTAATTTCATGGTATAGTTACATCTCTCACATACTGTATTTGTTTTCTTTAGGAGCAAGTGGTTGTAAGGATACATGAGACAATTAATAAGGCATAATATTAGAGTAGTACCTCGCAGAATGCACAGTAGCAAATCCCGCCCAAACCACACCTCCAGCCCGGCAATGGAGCAGCTGCATGAATATTCATTTCTGTGCCGAAAGTAATGTGATGAATATTTATGGCCATATCTAACCTCGGCATGTAAACTGTCACCACCTCGATTGATTCAGAGATGTCCTTTTTTTTCATAGTTTGCATTGCCAATCTAGTTTGTCTTTCTAGAGCAGACAACCAGGAATTATTTTAATTTGCAAAGCTGATTTATGACATAGCTCTCAACCTTCCATTACCAAAATGTGGAACACTTACTTACACACTTACCTAATAACTTAGGAAGCTCACAGCGTGGTTAATAATTGCTTATTTACACACAGAATAGGTTGATGAATTAGTGTGAATCAGTGTTATTTGCCAAAGATGATTGCTAAAAACATGTACTGTACTAGCAGATCTATTTAGTTATTGTTAAGCTTGCCCATCCATTTCAGCTGCATGTATGTTAATTGTGGTATGCTATTTAATTCAGGCGTTGGTCCCTGAAAAGTACTTCATAAAGAAAGGCACACAAGAAGAATCACACTTGTATTCAGTGGAGCCAGATGGACAGTCACTACTCTTTAAATGAAAAACAGTTTTTCTTTCTTCGCTTGACGTACTAATGAACAGGTTTTGCACCAAAATCCTTTTTGGACTATGTTTGGCGTTGTGCACTGATGGTAATCTGCAAAGATTTACCAGAAAATCAAAATTCTTTGATCTGCAGGGTACAATGAGAAACATTCTGCAAATCAGAGACAGCAAAGAGGTGTGAGGCAAAAATATAGGCATGTGAGCAAGTACATGCATAAAAACTATAAACATATCACCACTTATTCTTCAAACTATTACAGATTTTTCAATCCCTTACCATTGTAGGATGTTTTTGTGATTGATGGTATTAGGTTTTATTCATTAAAGTAGCCAGTCATTACTAGCTCAGTAATGAGTAACTATTAGGTATCCCCCCACACACACCACTAAATTAACCCAGCTGACTCACCAAGTACATTCCTTCAGCAGTCCCGTTTTGGCTGAAAAGTTATCTCTGTCCCTCTTAATCCCTCCTAAAACTGGTGCCTTTTGGAGAAAAGATGGCAGATTACAGTTAAAAAGCAATGACACTGATTACAATAATATACTTCTTTTACTTCAGAAAATGTATATTAACTCATATTCACTATTTTGTTTATATTTCAACTTAATACCACTAATATGATGAACCACAAACTCCATACCAGTCACGGTGCAATTCAATAGTGTATTTAATAAAACAATAATTAATACCACTAATATTTTAAAAGTGTTCTTGATTGTTTCTGGGTTTCTACCTGATTCGGTTGGGATTAAGTTGCAAATCCCACCCCCAACTAAATTTGGACATAATGTGTCATGCAAATTAGAATGCCTGCAAGTCATCTGGGGTTTCCACACCCATTCCGAGTGTCAATCAGTCTCAACACGCCCAAAGATGTGCAGAACGTAGCACAAGGTACTACTCTGATATTATGCCATTGCTACATTGCCTTAAGATGCCCATGTCAATCAGATTGGCTGGAGAAATGATGGAAAACTGTCAGTCCATTATGGCAGGTATATATTGTAGTAACTAGTGGGGTTGGGCTAGGTGGACCAGGGTTTGTTTGTGAGATTAACAAAGGCAGCTATTCTGTGGAGGGCTAAGGGTGGAAGACTGTGTCAGCACCTCAGAATGTGTGGCTGAGTTGGTCACTGGCTAGCAATGTGTAACTGTATTGCTTACAGAGAGGCAATGGAGCTAAGGAGGGTTCTCTATCAGATGTCAAGGGAAAATTGTGTTTCAAAGCATGTGCATCTATTTGCGACAGCACTAAACCCTGTTGTATGGTCTGCAACTACATGCAAATGTGGTGTTTAAATACAAGCAAAGTTAAACAGTTTTAACACACAAAATGAAAAAACAATAGGAAAGCCCAAAACTGAGCCTTTTTCCAACAATCTCAAACACAGATGGGTCCTGGGCTACACACTTCTGCCACAGGGGTACAGGAGGTCTTTCTTAATGTAGGATAGCTGGTTTTAGTGTTCAATTAATTATAGCCTAGATTCAGCAAATCTGAATCTAGCCTGTGCTATAAAATACGGATGCACTAGGAATTCAACATGCAGAAAAAAATAGTCACAGCAGAAGAAACACCAACAAATAAAGCTGCAATTAATCAAAATGCAGATCAAAAAAAGTGCAATGCAAGGTTAAAATATGCTTATTTTTTGTTGAACACAGGGATTGCCTTGGATTTAGTTCAGATTCAATCCAGATCTCTGGGTAAGATTGCTAAACTCAGAGCAGCTCTGCCAAACTGAGCTAGTGGACTTGCTATATGTTCACTAGCAAGTGATGCAGACATGAACACATGATACCATATACAGCATTACTGTTGTCAATATCTGTACATATACCAAAGACAAAGAAGTATTACATATCACAAACTAGTCACCTTGGTCAGATAAATGACCACAAAAACCCTGTGGCATCAGACATTTGAAAAAATACCTACAGATTAATTATTCAGTGGTCAGCACAGTGGTCATCATTGTCACATGGTCAGAATGATACAACAGGGTGCACACATTGGATCAACAGTCAGTGTTACTCTAACACAGTCTAGGGTTCTCAACTCTCCACTCGGCCCATGGTGCTCTACTGAGGAGATGGGTGGAGAGACATTACCATGTGGGGACACAGTGTAGGAAGGACCATGACTGTGATGTGACAATTTGGACATGACTGCTGGGCTCACCATGGAGTGAACAACAGCAGATGTGCATGCACTGTGCAGCACAGACATTGATGTCCAAAGACATGCGTAAGGTCTAATGAGAGGAGGTCTGCCTCTGCCCACTGGAGGTAATCTGTTTAATGCAGTTATGGCATGTAACACCTGGTTAGTATGATGACACTATTCTAGCACAAACAACTAACAAAGCTTTCAACAACATGTGCAAGAGATACCACACTGCCATGCTTTGCAGCCAGTGCTGCCATTACCTCCCTATGCATGTAACACCTGGTAAGTACTACAGCACTGCTCTAGCACAGGCATAATAAGGCTTTCAACAGAGTGTGCAACAGATACCACACTGCCATGCTGTGCAGTCAGTGCTGCGATGACCTCCCCTTGCATGTAAAACCTGGTTAGTATTACAGCACTGCTCTAGTACTACCATAACAAGGCTTTCAACATAGAGTGCAACAGATACCACACTGTCATGCTGTGCAGTCAGTGCTGCCATGAACTTCCAATGCATGTAACACCTGGTCAGTACTACAGCACAGCTCTACCACAGCCACCACAAGGCATTCAACAGAGCATACAACAGATACCACACAGTCATGCTATGCTGTCAGTGCTGCCATGACTATGCCATGTCTGCACTTCTGACCTTCATGCAAAACATGAGCTGGTGTGCTACAAGATCAGTGGCATGGCCAAGTGCACTCGATTCAGATCCATGATGTCACTGTAAACATTTATTTCCCATAAGTAGTAGGCAGAAACCCTCAGACTTACATCTGTGCACATCAGTTACACACCCACATATAGTCTGCTAAGCAGTATCAGTCAGTCATGGGAAAGAGTCATCATAATTACCAGACATTAAATGGGGCAGTGGGTCACAGTCATCATCATGTCCATCATCTGATGACTCTACATCATCAGAATGTCTGACCATAGTTTCCTCCATATCTGAGGCCACACCACAAATCACATGGCTGTCCCCTTCAAGGCCAGACAATAAAAATAATTCAGTGGCTTTTCTTTTTAATTTCTCCAAGTGTTTTGACTTTCTAAAACCAAAATGGGAATGGACCCCATTCCTAAATTAAATTATGATTAAAGTTTATGAAATTAATATTGTTTCAGTCTTTGATGTTAGCCAAAAGTGCTCTTTGAAGCACCTACAATGTGCCCAGAATTGACTCCTCCTGCAATTCATATGCAGTTACATGCACTGGTTACAAATCTAAACATGACTGTAATTTTTTTATAAGATCTATTGCTGCTGCTACTATTGGAACAGTCTGGGTATCTTTCTTCCACATTGCTCTTGTCTTTGCCTGCAAATCCTGGTATTTTATGACTCTGTCTCTCTGTACATAAGATAGTGTAATCACTGGGTGTTACAATTTCAATGATCAGTGCTACTTTTGTCTTCTTTTCATGCATTACTATATCTGGTTTTCTTGCATATATTTTTTGAACTTTTGGTAATGGGTGATCCTATGCGATATAAACTTCATCATTTTCTTTAATGCTTTGTAGTTCATGTTTCCAATGCTTCTCAACTACTTCAATATTATAATGTTTGCACAATCCTCAATGCAACAGTCTTGCCACATTATTATGCCTTTCAGTATACAGGTCTTCTGCTAGTGGTGTATCATACCCAGCAACAGGATGTGCAACTGTTTCCATTTCTGTTTTACAAAACCTGCATTTGTCTGTTTCTCCAACATGTTCAATGGACTTTGTAAACCAACATGTAAATAGTCCACTATCCTGGGCCACCAATATTAACCTTTAGTCTTCTGGTTTAAATTCACCTCTACTTTACCATTCCTGAATTAAATCCTGATCAACATAAAGTTGCTCCAGGATTTTTCTGTACTTACAACTATATCTGTACATCTTCCACACTTCTTGCCTTCTCACCTGATCCTTCACCTTACAGTCATTCTTTTTTTTCTGGTACATTCAGTTTCTGCCTGATTTTTGTCTACTTCTGGTGTGACTTCCAATTCCACTGATATTCTGCTAAGCTAAGCAGGGAATTCATCTTAGACTTCTTGTCCTCATGTTTTAAAACATTCACTGTGTTTGGATCTTGTGATATTAGCAGACATGTATGCAGTTCCACAATTGCACACCTATACATGTAATCACTTTCAAGGAGACTTATATCTCCTTCAGAACAGGGAACATATAATCTTGGTGTACACTGATTTGATAAGCATGAAGCATTTTTCTTTTTTTCCTGTCCAAATGATCCAGTAACTTTTGGGGACTCCAAAACTGAAAGTTAGAATAGGAAGACCAAATTGGTTTATAGCATGGACTTCATCAGGGCTGTTTCCAGAATTAGCTTTAGTCTTCTAAAATGTTCCTTATTAGGTTTTTCCTCACATCTGTTCATGTTTTATTGTTGATCCTTCATCAATTCCCAAATATTTATACAATTCCTCCTGCTCAAGGTCCTACATATCACATTCCTGTTCCAAACTGATGTTTTCTTGGTGCTGCAGTTTTGTTGTTTTCAATGTTGCTTTTGCACATTTATCAAGACCAAATGGCATTTTTATAGCATGTGAAAAAGTTTGACTACTTGCAGTTGTGCTTTCAGTTCCTCATCTAATGAGCTATACAGTTTTAAATCATCTACAAAAAGAAGATGAGAAGTCTTTACACTTTGTTGTTTTCTGGGAACCAGATTGTAGCCATGACCTAATCTGTTAGGTAGACAGTTTAATGGGTAAACAGCAAGACAAAAGAGCAGCGCTGACAAGGAGACACCCTGGAATATCCCCCTTTGAATTTTTATCCCTAAAATAATAGTTTGTCCTTTATCATGGATTAACTGCAAAGTGGTTTGCCACAGTTTCATGGCAGCTGAAATGTAATTGATCAGTGTAGGGTGTATCTTATACACTTTTAAGCACTCTTTTATCGATGAATATGGGATACTGTCAATTTTTTTATAGTCTATCCATGCCATACTTAGATTCTTCCCCTTTTTACAGTTTTCTGTTATGACTTTAACAACAAGTGGTCCTTTGTTTCATATGACTTTCTTTTGTTACCCTTTTGTTCTATTGCCATGATAGAGTTTTCTTCTAAGTGACTATAAACTCTGTCAGTATTTGTTTGCAGTTAAAAGCATTCTGTATCTTTATAAATCTTTATCTGTTTAAAAACTTTCATTTTGTGGCTTTCTCTAGTGCTTTGTAGGCTAATAGCTTTAGTGTCCTCACCCACCCTCCCTGTTGGTGTGTTGTGTTATACATGGTGGCTTTGCAGTTGCCCGCCCCTACTGTAAATCTGATCTGTGACAGTCCTCCCAGTCTAGTGTTATTAGTTCATTCTACCTAATATAGAGAGAACATTTGATAAGGCCTTCTGTTTCTCCTTTTTCCCTTTCAAAAAAAAAAATAAAAAAATTTGCCTGAATTTTCTTATGTTCTGACTGTGCTTCTCAAACATTTTGGAAATATAGAGTATATTTTAGAGCATTTATTATAACTGTAATTGCCTTAATATTGCTACAACTCAAGTGCTCTAGGTTGCACTGCATCTGAAGTGTTGTGTGTTTTAGCTACTTTTCCGTATATATAGACTTCTCTGTATATATAGACTAGCTACTTATTCTGCTGTATTACTGTCACTTAACTCGTTTTTCAGTTGTGCACTTGCCTTGCTTCATTTAAAAAGTTTTAAATTGCTAATTTTGTAGAGTTTTAATTGCATTTACTGTTTAGGACTACACACTCAAGTGTGTTAGCCTTTTCTGTGTTTATTTACTGTATTATTGCATTGTTTAGCCTGTTTCAACAAAAAATATACTATCTTGTTTGCTCGTTTCCCACCTTTTCTAGCCAGTCCATATCCCAGGCCTTGCTTGTCTCAGGACTTTATTTTCTGTGCTCAGAGCTATCCAGACCTTGCTGTGGCAGAGGGAAGTCCTACTGCCTACCAGTGGGACTGGTGAGCATTGTACTGCCTATCTAATGCTAGAGGAGTGTTTTCCAGCACTGTAATTGTAATTTTATTAGCCTATTTGGGCTGACCTCTATCCCTTTCAACTTTTTGGCTTAAAAATGCATGTGTTTTCACATTTTTCACATCGTGCAGCGCTACGAGGCTACAGTTAAACTATTCCAGGTGCCAGAAAGTCTGCTCTTCAAATTTTCCCTTAAAACTAGCTGGTTTCTCAGTAGTAGCACTAAAATCTGAACCCCTGTGACTAGCACTTGCTCTAGAACCTGCTGGAAAGAACTAGGAAGCCTGAAACTGATACAAGCACTCAGCTCTCCTTGTCAATAAGGAGAAATTAATCATAGGCACTAAACAGCCTACAATTGCAAAGTACCTTGCAAAGGTAAGGCAAAACAGCTCTTCAACCTTACAAAAAAGCACCTAAACAGGCATGTCCAAGGGTCAGCTTCCGGTGATTTTTCCTGTCCACCTGGTGAATCTGGGCAAACTGGGGCAATGCGGCAACTGCCTCATGTACACAGACAATCCTCTCCTCCTACCACCCAACACTACAACCTGTGAGAGATACACTTACATAGCCAAACTGGAAGCAAAGCTCTTTCTAGTCAAGACTGTGCTAGACAGTCAAGAAGAGAAGGCTAACACCTGCATTACACCTCTAGCAACTCATAGCCCTTCAAAACCCACACCATCAACTCCCACACATAGCAACACTAAACCACATATGCGGAGGCCCTTAATATTAACCTGCCCAAGCAACAAGGACCTCCGAAGATGAAACGCAAACAATCATCAGTCACAACCAAAGTGACACATAGCTCACAACACCAGTGTGCCACCCAACAACACCCCCTAAGGCAAGACAATGTACCCAACACTTTAGTCATAGGTGACTCTATAGTCAGGCACACTGATGTCCCACTCACCAGGCTGAACAAGGAGAAAATTACAGTCAGCTTTCTGTCGGGTGCCAGGATCCACCACATAATGCATGCACTCAAGTCACTCCACAACAAGTACAAATACGACTCTGTCATTGTCCATGCTGGAGTAAATGACTTGAGACGTACCTCCCTGGACTACATGAAAAGAGACATGGAAGAGCTCTTGGATCAATGTGACCCAGGCAGGTATGACCATAGCCCTGAGTAGCATCCTGCCTTCGCCCAGAATGATACTACAGTATAAGGACAAAATGATTGACTTCAACAATTGGCTAAGCTTCTGGTGTCATTCAAAGGGGATCCAGTATTTGTCTGCCTGGGAAGACATGATCGACAAACCATGATGCTTTGCCAGAGATGGTCTGCACTTGTCACCCCTGGAATTCAGGTTACTGGCTAAAGCTCTTGCCACCCCTATAGTGCATTTTTTAGGCAAGGTTCAAAGGATAAAACCACCACCATAACAGATACAAGCATGCAAAATCTGAAGGTAATGCTACTCAATACTAGAAGTCTAAACCTCAAAATGCACTCTCTCGAGGCACTCCTAAAAATGGAGAACATAGATATCTGTGCAGTGACTGAGACCTGATTCAAGGCTCCAGAGAGCACCCCTGCAATACCAGGCTACAATTCTTACCACACTTTTCGGCCACAAAACCAAGACCGAAACACTAAAGGTGGAGGAGTGTCCATATTCACCAAGGATATTCACACCTCCAGGCTAGTTGCCCAACACAATGCACCTGAAATTCTCCAGGTGCAACTAACACTAGGTAAGACTGCAATCCAAATTGTAGCTTGCTACAGATCCCCCACCATACCCCAAGATTCTCACTACACCTTCCTAAACATACTGGAAAATATTACGATACAACCAAACACCCTAATACTGGGTGATTTCAACTACCCTGCCATTAATTGGGAAAACTACTCGGGTACCAACTCCTTTTCCCAACGGTTCTTGGAATTCATAAATTCCAATGCCCTGGATCAACTTATCCATTGTCCCACCAGGGGCTCCAATATCCTAGACCTGGTCATTACCAACATGGGAGATAGATGCTCCACACCAGTGGTCACCCCTCATTGGTCAGATCAGACCATAAGCAAATCACCCTTGACATCCACATCCCACCCCCAACCCCCAGTAAGGAAACCTCCTTAAAAAACTTCTCCAAAGCCAGCTTCAGCTACTGAAGTCAGAAGTGACAAACTTCACAACACCCACACAGACAGGATCTGGAAGTTCGACTGCAGAATCCTACACTAAGGCACTTTACGAGCACATCCACTCGTGCATGAATCATGCCATCCCAAATAGAACCGAGTTGCTCTTCTCCAAAAAAAGGAAGCCAATATGGTGGTCCCCTGCTATAAACAAACTATACAACAGAAGGAAGAAACTGTTGCCGAAAAGAGGAAAATCCCAGGATGCAAAAAACTCCCTCACCAGCCTCAGTAAGAAGCTGAGATCCCTCATAAAATCCTCAAAAGCTAGTTACGAAAGTAAAATTGCCAAAGATTCCAAAGACAACCACAAGGTATTCTATAGTTATGTCAAGAATCTAAATAACAATGCTCAGATCTGATCTGAGCTACAACAGAATTGCATTAAATATACTGATCCCAAGGATATTGCCAATATCCTGGCAGATCAATTTAGTGCCAACTTCACTCCCCTCTCACACCCTAAAGGGCCCATCTCAATACCAAAAGATTGCCAATTCCAATAATCACAGCCATACAGGTAGAAACAGCACTCTCCAAAGCTAAGAATACAGCATCCATGGGATCAGATGACATCCCAGGCTGTGTACTACATGAACTACAAAATGAACTGGCACCCCACCTAAGTGTCATGTTTAATCATAGCCTCACCTCAGGCTTCGTGCCCACTGAGTGGCGCACAGCTACAGTTATCCCACTCCACAAGGGAGGATCAGCCTTGGATCACGGGAACTACTGTCCTATCAGTCTGACAAGCCTGATCTGCAAGGGCATGGAACGCATTATCATGGAACTTATAAACAAAGACATTGGCAACCTCCAGACACTGGACCCCACCCAGTTTGGGTTTGTGAAGGGCCGATCTTGTCTCCTGAATCTCATTGACTTCTTAGAATCGGTCTCCAGAGCTGTGGATGAGGGTAAGGCAGTCCACACAGCCTATCTGGACCTTGCCCAGGCCTTCTACACCATCCCACACTCTGGAATCATAGATAAACTTACTAAGCTGGGCATAAATCCCTACGTCACTCGATGGGTTGCCAACTGGCTTACTGACAGAACCCAGACTGTAAAAGTAGCTGACTCCAAATCCAGCTCCAGACAAGTGACAAGTGGAGTACCTCAGGGTAAAGTCCTGGGACCACTCTTGTATGGCATCTACTTCTCTGAAGTACAGGCCAACACTAAGGGACTCTGGCTAACAAAGTTTGCAGATGACTGCAAACTGGGAGCCATTATTGAATCCCCAAATGATGTGGATATTCTACAAAAGGGCCTTACAGAAACAGATGTCTGGTGCCAGAGCCATGGGATCAAGCTTAATGCCAAGAAATGTATAGTTATCCCCTTTGGAAAAAAAACATGTACCCATGAACTACCACATAGGTGGCAGGACACTAAACATCGAAAGTGTGATGAGAGACTTAGGGACACAAGTGGACAGTGGTCTCACTTTCGATAACCACATTGCCACAACAGTCAGGAAATCCTTCTACGAGGCACACCTCATCACTAAGGGCTTTTCATACAGATAAAAGGAGGTCATTGTCCCACTGTACTCATCCCTCATTAGACCCATTATAGAGTATAATGCCCCATTTGGTATGTACCTCACAAGACATCTGCAACAGCTGGAAAGGCCACAGAAATACCTCACTAAAAGAATCACAGGCCTAAAGCAGATGCCATATGCTGACCGTCTAAAAAAACTTCAGCTATACTCTGTGGCATATCGTCTACTCAGAGGTGATCTCTGCTTAACATACAAGGCCATGTCAAACCCTGAGCTGTTGGACATGCTCCACTTAAAGAAATCCCTCAGAGCCACACGCTCCAGGGATCTAAACATTATCATCACAATGAACAAAACATGCTGGAGGGATAGGTTCCTGACCCAGAGACTCCCCATACTCTGGAATAGACTGCCCATACATTTCAAGCAGAGCGCCTCATTGGCCCTCTTCAACCGAACCTTGATGATTGGATGGGAGAAAGGAAATTCACCCAGGGGATCATGTTAGTCACCTTGCTAGACAGGGGCTCAGAGAAGTAAATATTGTGGGAAAAAATTTCCAGAAAATTGTTATGGCTAGGCTTGCATAGGCCTTAGGGCCGATAGCCTAGCACCAACCTATGAACCTATGAACCTATGAACCAGTATATAGTTTATATGGTGCTAGAAGCCAAGTTATTGGTGTATAGTTTTTAGGATAGCTTGCAGATTTGCTCTTAAGTGGAAGCATTGTTTTTCCTGTTGTTAACCAGGTTGTGTCTGTTTGGGGTTTGCTTACGAATAGTTCTTACTCATGGCTAAATCTTTGTGTAAAGATGTCAGTACTTTTAGCCAGAACTTAGGTACTGTATCTGGGCCTGGGGTTTTCCAATTAGGAGCTTTTCTTAATTTTGTTTCAACCTCTTTAGCTGTTACTTCTTCCCATTTCATATCCCTGCACATTTGAACTTCTTATTCTTTCTTTTACTTCTTTTATCGATTTAGCATCTGTGTTATGTTCCACAGGATTTTCAGAGCTATTTCTCCAAAATGTATATATTTCTTCTTTTTTGGTGGTGTTTAATTTCCTTTTGCCTTGTTTCCCAATTAGGGTTGCCACATCTCCAGGATTGCCCTGGAGTCTCCAGGATTTTTATAGCATCTCCCGTCTCCTGGAAGTAATTCAAAAAACTCTGGAATGTCCAGGAATAATGACATTACACTCTTGCTTAACTGAAACTTAAGCAACCGGCATTCACTCACACACAATCACACTTGTTCTCTCTTTGCCAAGCTCTCTGTCGAGCACGCGTGCATATATATATATATATATATATACACACACACACACACACACACACACACACACACACACACACACACACACACACACACACACACACACACACACACACACACACACACACACAAACACACAGACACACATACACACGCATACAGTCACTTCCTTATTCATACCTGCATTCATTCACACATCGCAGTCAGTCTCTTGATCTCAGACACACACACTGTCACTTCCTTATTCATACCTGCATTCATTCACATTTTGCACTGAGTCTCCGGATCTCACACACACACACACACACACACACACACACACACACACACACACACACACACACACACACACACACACACACACACACACACACACACACACACACACACACACACACACACACACACACACACACACACACACACACACACGTACACACACAATCTCTCGCTCCATACCTCTCAACCTGTTAGAGCAAGAAATTTGGACAAAACCATAAATAAAAGTGGGACAAAGTCCCAAAAATAAGGACAGTTTTTTTAAATATTGCCCATTATTTACTGCTTTGTCCAGATATTTTTTTCTTAGAGTTAACTCTATAGCAACAGGAAACGGCACTTATCTGGCATCTACCAAAAAGAGAGGAATATAACTGCTGCTTAACCACTTCCTTAGTTTTATTATGTATTTCACTTTATCGGTTTGGTTTACCAAACAAGAAATTTCTTATCCATAAAAAATTTAAAAACTCTACTTCTATATGTTTTTGCATGTGGCTTGACTATCATCCACCATGCATGACACCTTAAAATTGACCCTATAGCTGCCTGCTACCCAAGAAGCAGAGTCTGTACTGTACCATTCCCCATGAGTGCTGGATAACTTAAAGTCTACTGTACTTAATTTGTTGCCTTGGCTGTATTGCACCCGATCAATAAAACCTCGCAAGTCGCTATGGCTGAATCAAAGCATTCAGTTTCTGAATCTGAAAGTTGTATAAAGGCAAAAAAGAAGTATCACTGTTCATTCAATGATGAATGGTTAACAGAAGATGATTTTAAGGATTGGTTGGGTAAGAAAACAGAAAAAGATTGCTTGTGGCAGAATAAAAGAGACTAATATAACTGAAAATGTTCTTGCTCCTGCTTCACATGAACAGTCGATCTCGGACTCAAGAATCAAAGTACTTTTCAATAGCAACTGACTGTTCAAACAAAGGAAGTGTTAAACTTTTTCTGGGTAAAGTGCAGTATTTTTCAAAACAAGAAGGAATAAAACATGGTTTGCTAGAATTTTATGAAGATTCAGATGAAAGCAGTGAGGCGATAATGGGTAGATTAGCTGAAGTGATAGAGAAAAATGGATCGGACATAAGCAGTGTCTGCATTTTCTGGGAATAATACTGCAGTGAATTTTGGCAAGAAGATTTCTGTGTATAAGAAACTGAAACAAAGAAATTGTGAACCAATTTTGGCGAATTGCAAGTGCCATATTCTGCATAATTGTGTTAAACAAAACTTTGTAAATGGAAGTTGAAATTCTCATTCTCAAAGTTTATGCTGAATTTTCCAGCTATGCCAAATGAACTGCACAGCTCCAGTCATTTTTCAAGTTTGTCGAACTTGAGTATCAAGACATTCTTCGTCATGTACCAACGAGATGGTTATCATTACTTCCCGCACTTGAAAGAATACTTCTAGTGTGGCTTGCTTTGCAGTCTTACATTGTTTCACGGGGAGAAGAAGAAGAATGCCACAAAGTAATTTGGGATGCCTTTAGAGACGAAGAAAGCGAGTCCATACCTAGACTATACTGCTGTTTCTTACAGAATGTTATGCAGGTCTTTCAAAGTAGTGTGCTAATGTTAGACTCAGATCGAACTACTAGTTCTGAACTGCATGGTATTATGGTTGGAGTAAGACAGAATATTGCAGATCACAAGCAAGATAAATTTTATGGAAAGGCTGCTGCAGACATGCTTAAAGAAATTCCACAGGATAAGAAAAGGCACTTCAAAGCTGATCAATTCTACAACAGGTATTTAAACTACCTAGACAAGTGGTATAATTACCAGAGGATTCAGAATTTCAAGCAATGAGAGCTTTAACCTTGAAAGAACCAGTGGTGGGGAGCTTATTCGAGGAACTGGCAGACAAGTTGTGCATTGACATCATCAAAGACAAGTACTATGATGACTACTGTATCCTGTGTGAGCTGGTGGAAAAAAAAATGAATGAGTGGTCGATCAATGGAAGGATTTTTTGCAAAACTGACACATAGGAAGTGTGGTGAGGAACTCTTTAAAGTTGTATCCTTGGTATTTTCTATACCTGTGTCAAATTCTTTGTGTGAACAAACTTTCAGTGATGAATTCTTTGTGGACCAAAGAAAGAAATCATCTGGGACTTGATGTTTTGTGAGCTGAGCTGCAAAGGTGTGAAAATTTGTAGAAAATTGATCTCAGTTTCATGAATTCTTGATGAAAATACACAAATTGTTAGCAGCTGCAAGATCTGATCAGAAATATATTTTTAAGCGCAAGTAGTTTTCGTGACTCTACCAAAGCACACAGAATGAACATTTGAATAATTAGTTTATAGTTGTATTATTATTTTGAACTTTTCCTGTATATAGTATTCAGTGTACAATCATTATGAATATTAACATATCAAAGATTGATAGTCTCCTAGTCGGACAGCACTTAGGGCAAACAATACAGTTTGTGTTTAACATTAAAATAGCATTGTGAAGGCTGACAGCCTAGCCAGATAGAATTTTATAGATAATTCTATCATTTGTAAATATTAATGTAAGGCACAGGCTTGTTGTCTTAAATGGAAAAAATGCTGTTACAAAAAGGTAACAACAGTGGTCTCTACTGACCAAGTAAAAGCATGTTGTGACCCTTTGATCTAAAGTCGGCTCCAGCCAGTCTACATGAAGACATTCTTTCTCTTGTTCTAACCAAGAGTTAAATTGCCAGAATTAAACATGCAAATGTATTTTATTGCTCTGCTTCCTGACCAGCTGCAAGATAACACAAGGAGATATTAAGAATGTAAATGTAGTTTGTGTTAGCCTGGGAACCCAGGGAAGTGTGAAGAATGATGTAATGGGAACCAGGTATGTGATTTTAAAAACAGAGACAATCCGAAATTATTAAGCAATTTTGTCTTGACCATCCAGCTCATCAGCACTCTGCCTGTGTTCTATATGAAGTTATTTTAGAAGTGTGTTTTCTCTTAGAAATAGCTAGAAACTAGAACGATTAGACAAAGTGTTTTTCTGTGATGTCAGAACTGTACTACTGAATTATTTTAAGTATTTTTCTGTGATCTCTGAACTCTTGACTAGTACTGTGTAGTAAAAAGTATTGTCTTGTGTTTTGACTATTTGTTATTAAATATTTTAAACCCTTACAACTGTGGCTGTTTTGTAGAGATAATTTAAGCTCTTTAGAGTACTTGTATGCCTTTGGTAAAATTGTACAAAGCCACTCCAATAGCTTTATCCATGGGCTATACTACCAATTTGGATAATAATATTGCACAGTAATAATTAGACACCCTTTTAAGGGCCTTTGAGTAGCTGATAAATATTAGCTGGGTGGTGGCAGTGATTTCTACTGTATAGTCTGGGTAAAAAGGGGCACAGCTGGAGAGCCTGTGCCAGCCTTCCCCAGGAGTATCTGCGTGGTTGTATAAACTCTTCTCAAAGTGTGTGTGTGTGTGTGGGGGGGGGGGGTCAGCTACTTGGGCAAGGACACGAAGCACTAGTTGGACAGAAAAGGTGCTGGAGGTTTTAGCTTGCCCGCTAGGCTGATATCTGAACCCTACAGCTGTGCCAGTGGGGAGTCTTATTGGGGACCTGGAGAGCAAGGGAGCCACCAGCCCCAGACTGACTGTGATCCCTATGTGCTCTTAAGTGCAATTGAGCTTTACTGTGTGTATTTGCTATCCTTTCTTCCTATATGACACTCCTCACTGGTATTAGTGGTGAGAATTGACGCTCCTTGATTGATGGGCCAGGGCACAGGCATCACAAGCATCTGCAGTAATTAGCCTTATGTGAGGTGGCACCCTGTTCCCAATTCTCTATAAAACCTTTTTGGGGTCATCAATAAATTGTTTATTTTGTACTTTTCCTTTATATTTATCTGCATATCAGTTTTTCTGCCTGTGGTGATATTTTTCATTTACTGTGATGTGTCTGCTTCTGGATGAACTGGGGTCTTACTAGGTATGCATAGTCAGTCTTTTGCACCAAGTACATGTGGGAAGTTTGTGAGTTTATAGAACTGTTGAATAATAGTGCTCTGCTCCAGAGGAGATGGAAAATGCTTTTTACTCTTTCACTGTGTTGCACATTGATGCCAGGAATTTTGACAGGATAGAACTGGCAGCTGTCTGTGGCACTGCTACACTACCCACATGCATCTTTGAAAAGTCTTAGAGGTCAGTACACCTAGTCTCAGAAACAGTTTTGTTTTAAGAGGGATGGAGTTGCCTTGCAATGTCCACATAGACATGTGCAGGGCACAGATGTTGTACACAGCCCACACCAGCTGGCTGTCTATGTAGTACCTGTCCATAATTTGTTCATTTGACAGTTGGCTTAGTTGCAATCTTCTTCTCTGTCTAGTTGTCTACCTTCTAGGACACACAGCCACATCCTCCTCCATGGCTTACAGTACTGCAGTCTTTTGAAGTTCATTCACAGCAGGTAGCAATTTTATGGGGGACATTAAAATTGCCATTTGATTCTGTGATAATAGCTTCTGTTCCTTGATTTGCAGTATGGCACATGTCAAAGATTTCAGAAACAGAGTTAGCATTATAATTATGCTGGACATGCACAATTTGTTTTGGAATCTGACGGGTGTGTGCAGAATCCATAATTATATTGTGCTGAATAGTTAAGTTCTCATACTTTTCGTGGCATACCTTCTGAAATCATATCTGTAGCTGGTGCTCTACTGTTCATAAATAGCTTTTGTAATCTGGCCCATGTGCATTTTTATTTACTCCATACAAACAGGTACTGACCTTTTGGATGAAATACCTGCACCTGGCACTGATTTTACTGGATTTGCTAATTTGCTCATTATAGTTGCTAGTTCTGCATTATATACTTGTACTGGTCAGTCTGCAATGAAAGTCCATTGTTGTAATATCCTAATGTCAACTTGATTATCTACTCTGCTTTACATGTTGTTTGCAACATGATATATCCACCATTGTCTGATGTCATACACTTATAGATGCAGTGCCACAGGGATACGTTTTACATGTGTTTGCTTGAAAATTCTGTGCAATGATCTTTCAGTCATTCAATGTCATGGTGCATTTGAAATAATGCAGGATGTTATTTTTATGCTTTATTTTACCTTACAACTGGCATTATATAACAATGATTGTGCATGTCAGTTTGTGTGGCAGAATTATACTGCCAGCCAAACCAATCTGAGAGGAGAATAACTAGGTTAATGTCTGGAAAATCCACTCCTATACCAACAACAGCGTTACCTCAGCCTAATATCTGAGACAAGGGTGGAAGTTTGAATTTGATTGATCATTGTAACAGATTGTGTTGCCCAAGCAAAGCAATTGTTCTTGTTCCTGATTCAGATGATTCTGTTTTTCCTAGTGACTGTACAAGTTGTGACAGATGTCATAACAACATGCCTCAAAGTTTTTCATTTGTAGGTTCCCAATCTGGTTTCAGCTTCAATCTGAAACCGCTTGTGTTTCTAGAAGAAGAGTTATTTGTATACTTCAAAGATTCCAGTTGCATGACGGCATCACCTGGACACTTAAGTAATGTTAACTTTGCATTTTCTGAAACTTCATATACTGCTGCATTATGTGTATCCCATGCTTATACGCTTTGGCAGGATCGCTTTATAATATGGAATGCAGGATGCAAGGCTGCCTATATTCACATTCCACAATTTCAAAAAATGCTATTGTTTCTCATAAGAGTGAGAATATGACGATAAGTGTGTCCTTTTAAGATGAATATTTGTTGTTGCCCTTTATAAAGTAACTTGAACCAGAATGCATTGTGAATTTTGTGCAATAGTCAATAAGGTGTCAGAGATACCAAAAAGTTAACATTATTTATACTTAGCTGTCATGTTATTTGTAATAAAAGTTACCCATTTGTTGAAACTAATGCTGAATACTGACATTTCTAATTTGATCAACAAAGTATATTTCTAACCATTCATAGGTTCATAATTTCATAGGTAGGTACTAGGCTATCTGCCCAAAGGCATTTATAAGTGTAGCCAGAATGTGTTGGCTTTCGCCGCCCCCTTAGATTAGTTCCCTGTGCCTCTGTCCAACAGAGCTACTGAAGTGATCCCCGGAGTAAACTTTCTGTTTCCCATCCACTCGTCAAGGTTTCTCTTGAAGAGTGCTAGCGAGGACCTCTGCCTAATGTAGATTGGAATCTTGTTCCAAAGCATGGGAAGTCTCTGGGACAAGAATCTATCCCTCCAGCACATCCTATTTATTGTTGTGGTGAGGTTTAGATCCCTAGAGTGTGTGGCTCGAGGGGATAAGGTTTTCTTTAGGTGGAGCATGCCCATCAATTCTGGGTTGGACATGGCCTTGTATGTCAGGCAGAGATCCCCTCTGAGCAGGCGGTATGCAACCAAGTACAGCTGGAGTTTCTCCAGTCGAGCTGCATAGGGCATCTGTTTGAGGCCAGTGATCCTCTTGGTGAAGTACTTCTGTGGTCTTTCCAGCTGTTGCAGGTGTCTTGTAAGGTACATCCCAAATGGGGCGTTGTACTCTATGGTGGGTCTGATAAGTGATGAGTAGAGGAGCACAATGACCTCTTTTGATCTGGATGCAAACCCTTTTGTGATTAGGTGGGCCACATAGAAGGATTTTCTAACCACTTTGGCAATGTGATCATCAAAGGAGAGATTACTATCTACTTGGGTCCCCAGATCCCTTATTAAGTTTTCTATATTTCAGGGACTACCACCTATGTGGTAGTTTGTGGGTACTTTGTTATTTCCAAAGGGAATAACTATGCACTTTTTGGCATTTAGCTTGAGGCCATGATTTTGACACCAGGTATCCATCTCAGTGAGACCCTTTTGGAGGATGTCTGTGTCAGCTGGTGAGTCAATTATAGCCCCTAGTTTGCAGTCGTCTGCCAACTTGGTCAGCCATAGTCCTCCTGTGCTTGTCTGTACCTCTTAGAAGTATATGCTGAACAGGAAGGGTCCTAGGACTGAGCCCTGGGGAATGCCACTTGTAACCAGTTTAGAGTCAGACCTAGCTCCCACAACTCTCACCATGTGGGTTCTGTCTGTGAGCCAATTGGCAACCCATCTTGTGACATAGGGGTTTATGTTCAGGCTGGTGAGCTTGTCTATAATATCAGAATGGGGAATGGTGTCGAAGGCCTTTGCGAGGTCTAGGTAGGCTGTGTGTACCACCTTTCCATCGTCTATAGCCTTGGTAACTGTCTCAAAGAAGTCCACCAGGTTTAGGAGGCATGATCTGCCCTTAACAAAGCTGAACTGGGTAGGGTACAGTGTTTGGAGGTTTCCAATGTCTCTGTTAATGAATTCCATGATGATGCACTCCATAGCCTTGCAAACCAAGCTAGTCAGGCTTATAGGGCGATAGTTCCCAGGGTCTGTTGTGGCTCCACCTTTGTGGAGTGGAATAAACGTTGCTGTGCACCACTCTATGTGTACCTAGCCTGTGGAGAGACTGAGTTTGAACAGTGTGTTTAGGTGAGGGGTTAGGTGGTCTTTGAGTTTGTGTAGAACACAGCCTGGGACACCATCCGGTCCCATTGATGCTGCATTTTTGGCTTTGGAGAGGGCTATTTTAACCTGAGTGTCTGTGATTTCAGGGGCTCTACATTCTTCTTGTATGGTTATGGGCCCTTTTGGGGGTGAGAGGGGGGGTGAAGTTTGCACTGAACCTGTCTGCCAGGATGTTGGCAATATCGGTTGGTTTAGTGTATTTTGTGCCATTCTGCACTAACTCCGAGCAGATCTGAGCATTGCCACTTAGATTCTTGACATAGCTAAAGAATGCCTTGTGGTTATCTTTCGAGTCCTTGGCAAGTTTTCTTTCAAAGCTCGCCTTGGAAGATTTTATGAAGGATCGTAGTTTCTTGCTGATACTGATTAGGGATGTCTTCCCTTCTTGGGATTTTACTCTTTTCTGTACTAGTTTCCTCCTTCTATTGTATAGCTTGTTTATGGCAGGGGCCCACCGGACTGGTTTCCTTTTCTTAGAGGAGTGAGTCTTGGTTTTGCTTGGGATAGCATGATCCATGCATTCTTGTAGGTGCCCATAGAATGCATTAGTAAAGGATTTTGCAGCTTGGACAGCATTATCCTTTAGCATGGGAGCTTTGAAACTTTCCATCTCCGTCTTAAGTAACGTGAAGTTTACTTTTGAAAAGTTTTTCATGGTGGTTTCCTTGTCCAGGGGTGGGGGCAGAATGTGGATATCCAAAGTGATTTGTTTATAGTCAGATTTAACCAGCGAGGGGTTGACCTCTGGTGTGGAACACCGGTCGCCCATGTTGGTGATGACCAGGTCCAATATGTTGTACCTCTGGTGGGAGTGTTGACCAGTTGTTCCAGGGTGTTTGAGTTTATAAATTCTAGGAAATGTTGGGCAAGGGAGTTAGTACTCGAGTAGTTCTCCCAGTTAATGTTTGGGTAGTTGAAATCACCCAATATTAGGCTGTTTGGTAGGACCTTTATGTTACCCAGTGTTTCTATAAATTCAGAATTGGGGTCCTGGGACATGGTGGGTGCTCTGTAGCAAGCTATAATTTGAATTGCAGTTTTGCCCATTGTTAGTTGCATGTGGAAAATCTCTAAAGTATCATGCTGTTCCACTAACTTGGAGGTGTGGGTATCCTTGATGAATATGGATACTCCCCTGCCTTTTATATTTTGGTCCGGGTTCTGTGGCCAAAATGTATGGTATGAGTTGTAGCCTGGTAGTGCCGGGGTGCTATCTGGATCCTTAAACCAGGTTTCAGCTACTGCACATATATCAATTTTCTCCATACTGAGGAGTGCCTCGAGTGCACGCATTTTGAGGTTTAGACTTCTGGCATTGAGTAGTATTACTCTCAGATTTTTGTTACTTGTGCTATTTACGGCGGTGGGTTTGTCTTTTGAGCCTTGCCTAAAAAAGGCACTATGGGGGTGGCAAGAGCCTTGACCAGTATTCAAAAGCCTAAGGGTGACAGGTGCAAGCCGTCTCTAGCGAAGCAGCATGGCTTGTCAAGCATGTCATCCCAGGCAGACAAACACTGGATCCCCTTTGAATGACACCAGAAACTTAGCCAATTGTTGAAATTGAAATTTTTTTCTTTATACTGTGGTATCATTCTTGGTGAGGGCAGGATGCTACTCAGGGTCAGGGTCATACCGGCCTGGGCTACGTGATCAGAGAGCTCTTCCATGTCGCTTTTCATGTAGTCCAGGGAGGTACAGCTCAGGCCATTCACACCAATATGGACAATGACAGAGTCATATTTGTACTTGTTCTGGAGTGACCTGAGTGCTTGTGTTATGTGGTGGATCCTGGCACCCGACAGGCAGCTAACAGTAACCTTCTCCTTATTCAGCCTAGTGAGTGGGACGTCAGTGTGTCTGACTATAGAGTCATCTATTACTAGTATGTTGGGTATGTTATTTTGCCTTGAGGGCTATGATTGCATGGCACACTGGTTTTGTGAAGTATGTTTCATGGTTTGTTTTGGGGGGGGTGGAGGTTGCTTGGATGTCTGCTTTGGAGGGCTCTGTAGTTTTTGCAGATTTTTATTTAGAGCCTCTGAGTATGTTTTCGTGTATTTACGTGTGTTTTTTGCCGGTGCTGCTTTAATACATTGCCCCAACATTCCCATAAGAGTAAGGATTCATAGGTAATGCCTCCTTATCCGTTTTTGCTATTGTCCAAATATGTATTGTTGTCATACAATGTTAAAAGAATGATCACTAGGAAACCTTTATTTATTCATTCATTTATTTATTTACATGTATTTCTTTATTAACTTTTGCATTTGTACTGTATAAAGTGGGGTTACTATGTTTTTTGAATCTACATATTGCCTTTTCTATGGTCAAAGAGGATATTCCCTGTCTCTGCATGTTTTGATTTTTGAACTGACACAGATTTGAATGCAGAACTTAGCATACACTAAACTTTTTTATTTGCTGAATTCCTAACAGGGGAAACCCCAGTAAATAAATTCCAGTTTTCCTTCCCTCTTTAATTATTTGATATGTAGACTTTGCACCTTAATTGATAACAGCAGGTTTTACTGCGATTTTTACTTGATTTTCCTTCTTGTATAAATGCAGCGTTGGCTAAGAAACTACCTCTTCCATCTTTAACTAAACAAACAGTTTCCTGACAGTAAATCCTACTATATCTCAAGGGGATAAATGCTTTCTTAACCAGTTTTATGTTTCAGCGATTTTGAGCTATTTAATGAAAAGAGAAAGCAAATGTTTCACAGCTGAAGAATATTAGATTTACAAATGAATAAAATGTTTTTTTTTCATGGGAAGTCCAGACCCACTTATCCATGATGGCATCAAGCTAGCAATCATGAGAAAAGAGCACGTGGTGAGAGTGCTTTCCAGAATGACAGATGCCTCATCCATGGGGCCTGACAGTATATCCAGTTACCTAATTAATAGTTCTAAGCAAACATTGTTTGACTGACTGCTCAGCGTCTTCAACCTGAGCCTAGCAGGTGGCTTTATCCCGTATGAGTGGTGCACTGCAGTTGTGATGCTACTGTGCCAAGGGTGACCCCACCTCTGACTATAGACAAGGGTGACCCCACCTCAGACTACAGGAATCACAGAACCATCAGCTTAATGAATCTTATGTGCAGAGCCATGAAACATATCATAACTCACCTAGTCAATTAGGACAGCAACAGTCTTATCTGACTTGAACCTCATAGTTTGGCTTTGTCAAGGACAGATCTTGTCTAATGAATCATGTGAACTTCTTAGAGGGTTACTCAGGTTGTAGACTGTTGACAAGCTGTCCACAAAGTGTACATTTACCATTTCAAGGCATTTGATGCTATATGATACCACTTGAGAATCTAATAAACACACTGAAGGAGCTCCAAATTGACCTGCACATGATTAGCTGGAGAGCCAACTGAGATGGAGAGAGGACTCACACATAAAGTGAAGGGGAAACATACTCAGAGAACACAAAAGTGACTATTGGAGTTCTGCAGGGAGCAATGCTGGGATATCTGCTGTTCTGTATCACCTTCTCCAATCTTCACTTGTCAAATGAGGATCTATGGTTAACAAAATTCGTAGATTATTGTAGTCTAGGAGTCATTGTCAAATCCACATCTGACATGCAAGCACTCCAATAAGAGCATATACCCAAGCTCAATGTAAAAAAATACAGCATTGTAACATCTGTCATTCTCACATTTTCCTACATTAATATGTGAACTGCCTTCCACATTGCATAATACTGTATATAGTTCCTTTCTGTGCACGCTTACCTTACTTTTGCCATCTTGTACACTTTGTGCTCTATCCCTTCATTAATTACATTTCTTCTTCTTCCCTCCTTCCTCTAACCATCCCTTCCTCTTGCCCAACGTGCTGTGTCCTTTATTGCTGCTACTGCTATTAATTCATTGCTATCTGCACACATTTTGTTTGTATTCCGGATACTTCATTTTAACTTGCTTGTTTACAGTCATTTATATTTGTCTGAGCTGAGAGTGAATAGGTCCATTTGGATTAGTGATCTACCTTGGTTACCAAATTAACTAACTAACTAACTGAATGAATGAATGAATAAATAGCATTTAAAAGAACCCCTAGTTCTGGTTTATAGCCTAGACATCACACCATTTCAAAATGAAAACACTGTGAAAGACCTGGGTACTTGGGTGGACAGCTCTATTATGTTTGACCACTATGTTCCAATAATGGTTAGGAAATCCTTTAACCTTGCAGAGCTCATAGCAAGAGGCATTTCTTCCAGATCAAAAGATGTCTTCATCCCATTTTACTTTTCTTTAATTAGTCCCATCACTAAATGCAACACCCCCTTTGGGACGCAGCTTAGTAAACATATCAAGCAATTGGAAAGACCCTAGAGATTTGTAACTTAAAAAAAAGTCATGGGCTTAAAAGACTTGAACTACCAAGAAAAATAGATGCTTTGTCCCAGTACTCAGTTTCATGTAGAAATCTTAGAGGTCAGCTGTGCTTTGCTTATAGGGCTATTTAGTATCCAGTAATCCAAACACTCTTATACCTCAATAAAACAAACAGCCCAGCGAACACTAGAGACAGAAATATAAGCCTTCTCCAACAAATAAATAAGACAAAGAGTAGCGATAGATGTGTCATGCAGCACCAACCCCTTCTTTGAAGGTGAAATGGTCCCCAAGTTAATCAGTGTGACACATTACCTGACTTTTAAAAAAGCCAGACAACTGGATGGGCATTAATAAATCCCCTCACCACCCCGGTATGTGTGTCATACCCCTCCTCGAGAGGGTGGGTACTGGCAAGGCAAAAACTGCCTCGCAGCTCAGTTGCCTTGTAACACCTATGATACTATGATCCTGTGGTTATCCTTAGTGCTGTGCGTGAGTCTTCGCTAATTTGGTTATGCTGGATTGGGAGACCAAATATGTACTTAATAGTGTATACAGCTCGAACATTATGTTCTACACAAGATTTTTAGATGATATTTTTATATTGTGGAAGGGATCAAATGATGACATTATTAAGTTTGTGGAATACATTAATGGTACCACCAACTATTTTAAATTCACGTGTAACTATAGTGACAGTGGTATTGCATTTTTAGACACATATATTTACAAAACAGACAACAATGAATTTGCCTCTAAGGTTTTTAGGAAGAGCACTCACTCTAATGATTATGTGTATTATACTAGCAATCATCCTAGACACATTTTTAAGAATATAATAAAAGGACAATGCATTAGGGGAGCTAGGATGTCATCTACAATAAAGGAAATGGAGAAAGAGATTTAAGAATTAAAAAACTTTTCCTTGATAGAGGATACCCTACTCATCTTATTGATGATACGACCAACTATGTTTCTAACCAATGGAATGACAAGTATATTCCATTATTAGGGAAGTATGAACACAAGGTAAAGGAAGGGTCCGCTAGTAGCTATCAAGCAGGCAGAGTTTGTGTCCTTACATACACACCTTATGTTGATAGTATAAAGGAGATATTAACAAGGCATTGGGATATAGTTACTGTATCGAAGGCAGATAAGGAGAAAATAGGACTGTACCCTAAAATAGTCTACAAGACCGCTCCTAACTTAAAGAAATTACTTGAAAGAGCAGGGTACGAAGACGGTTATAACGAGCTTGTTTATAACCCCACCAAGAAATGTGGGAGATGTAAACAATGCAATTACATCAACACTCAGTCTTTCACTAAATTGGAAAACTTGAATGGGACAAAGATCAACAGTATGAATGGTAATTGTTACACAAAACAGGTGGTATATTTAGCGAAGTGTATAGAATGCCCTGCATTCTATATAGGAAAAACCGAAAGACAATTGAGGCAACGTATCTATGAACATTATTACAAGATTAGATGTAAAGATATGAATAATGCGCTCTATAAACACATTAGTGAGGCAGGGGACCATCATTTTTTCCAGTTCACAATTATAGACAAAGAATACATCAACCCATTGGGTGGGGACTGGAAAATTAGACTTGCATGTAGAGAGAGCAATTGGCAAATTCTAACTGATGCCACAACGAAACCTGGCCTCAATGACTATATTAGCATTAAGCCATTCCTATTATTGAGATAACAAATTTGCATTATTCTCATAATTGTTTAGTATTAGCATATTACCCCTATTTTCCATTAATTATATGTCACATTGGAGGTATTCATTTTTTATATGTATTAATGAGTTTTTAAAGTGAACATTTTATATATGTATATATTTATAGAACCTTATTTATTATTATTATTTATTTATGTATTTATTAGTGTACATATTTCATAATTATATATATTATTACATTACACTATATGAAATTTATACAGATTTTCAGAATGGTTTGGACTATGTTTATAAGTTATTTTTTAATATTTATTTAATTATTTACATAATAATTGACATTTAATGTTAGTAGGATATATATTAGATATGGGATTTTATTATTTATACACTATGCAGAATGCACATAGGATTAGAAGTGAAATATTTTGGATACGACAAGACATATACAATATAATATTTTCTACAGTCATCAAATGTATACCATATACTTAATTTTTGTAGAGTCACTAACTTTCTCGGACAACATAAGCCTATCTTCCTATGTAATAATACATACATCTTTTTATGATACTGGGTAGTAAATAATATATACAAAGTATATGATAGTAGCCATTATGACTTATTGTAAGGTATCTATACCTTTAAATATTGTTGGCTAGTGATTTGTAATGGAGTTTGGCACCTAATTTGGTATAAAAGATAGAGCAGCAGCTGATGCAAATTGTTCTGATGAAGTCTGCCATTGGCGGATGAAAGCGCTTAACACATTTTGTATTTGGAGTGGAATACTCTTTTGTTGTGGAATTTTTATGTTATTCTGTTCTCAATAAACTGTTTTTAAGGGAAGCTGCGTACAGCCTTTATTGCCGACATTTAGTCTGGTCGAGTGTTGTTCTTTTGAGTGGATTCCGTTTGCTAAATAACAGAACAAGACAATACTCAATAACTCAATACAGTGACAACAAAGTTCAGAATCACAGGAAATATTTTAAAACAACATTGCAGGACAGTCTCATATAAATACAGAAAACATCTAGACTAATCTTATTATATTTCTATCTATCTCTAAGAGAGATACTATGATCTACGTCTTACTTACAGAGCAAAGCAAATGCAGATGAAAAGTGCTGAAGATGTTTACGGGCCCAGAGACAAGATACAAAATGCCCAGACTTTTTGTCTGAGATAGTTCTTAAATTAATAATACACATTGCTGCTGGGTTAGCTAGATGACATCACTATTCAACACCTGCCTCTAGTTTCCAGGCTAAACAGACACCAACAGAATTTAACATGTCTCTATAAAAAATACTTATCTCTTAGAAGCTGACACTTATCTCTTAGAAGCTTGCCTGAAACTGTAAGTCATAAAACAATTAACACTTTTACATTTTAAACCTAGTAATTATTTATGTCTTAAGACAATAGAAAGAAACTGTAGCTGTAGACATTCTGTCTTCTAGCTGTGGTAAACACAATCATAAAAGTCTTTACTTATTTTCTCAGAGTTTGCAATTTAACTCTGAATGTCCCAGTGTTTACTATGAAACTATACATTTGCACAGGCATATAGTCCATATACATTTCTGCTCTTTTCCAGCAGGGTGCACTGTGCTTACATTTTTGAAGCTCAGCATATAACATATAGGTTACTTACATTTGTAGACAAGCCTATGGATCATATTAATATTTACAATGACAGAATTATCTACAAAATTCTAGCTATCTAGGCTGGCAGCCTTTACAATAGACATAAGCTATGAAGAAATCCACAAGTTTACAGAATGTGGCCTTCATGCAATACCATTAGAGAGGTTTTCGTATTTTATCCCTAAATACTAAAGAGATAAGATTGTAACATATGTTGTAGTCATAAGAGTGAAGTTTGAGGTGTAGGAAGAATTTTGTGATGGCATGGCAAATGATTTTCAGTAGAAACACTGAGATTTGGGGAAAGTTGTGCAATGACTTGGTTGAGTGAGTTATTGCTTAGGCTGTTCTCAGTAAGGGTGGAAAAATGATGATGTGTACTTTACATATTACCAAGATGTACAAGGAGTTTTCTGAATAACATCTACTCCCAGTGGTCATGCCTTGCTTTGATGAAGTAGTGCCAGACAAAATACTGGAGCTTAATTTGTTTCTGTAGATTAGATTACTGTAAGAATTAAATAGTTCCATGGTGGAAAGTTCTGAGAGAGGAAGAAACCTGGCTGGAAATCCAGAAGGCACTGGATAGTATTGGGGTGTTACAGTTAACATGCCTTTTCAATCTGCTTGAAAGTGTTCAACAGTATTCCTGGACCAGCAAATTGTGAGGGGAATTTGCTAGATGTTTTTTACTTAAAGAGGGACCACATTGCTCCGTTACAGCTGTATAGCCTATACTGTACTATGCTGCTTGACTTTGTATGATGATTCAGCTTCTGTTTATGCAGATACTGTCCTAACCAGAGAGATGATAAAAGAGGTCCTGAAATGTGTTAGTATGCTCTACAGCCTGTGCAAATGTATAGTTTCATAGTAAACACTGGGACACAGACAACCCTCTCCTCCTCCCACAAAACACAAATACATGCAAGAGATGCAACTATATAGCCAAACTGGAGGCTGAGCTCTCTCAACTCAGGACTGGCAAAACCAGACAGGAGGAGAAGGTAACCACACACACCATAAACCCAGTCTCACATAGAACTATCACAACTACAAATCAAACACATAAACAAACAAAGACATACTCAGAGGCACTGATCAAAAATCTACCAAAACAGCAGAGGCCTCCAAAGCAGACACCCAAACAACTGCCACCTCATGACATAACACAAGCAACACTTAGATCACAAAGTCAGTGTGCAAATCAGTCACAGCCTAAGGCCAAACACAATGCCAGACACACTTGTCATAGGTGACTCCATAGTCAGACACACTGACGTCCCACTCACCAGACTGAACAAGGAGAGGGTCACAGTAAGCTGCCTGTCGGGCACTAGAATCCACCACATAACACAAACACTCAGGTCACTCCACAGCAAGTGCAAGTATGACTCAGTCATTGTCCATGCCGGTGTGAATGACCTGAGACGTACCTCCCTGGACTACATGAAAAGAGACATAAAGGAGCTCTCAGATTATGTAGCCCAGGCTGGTATGACCCTGACGCTGAGCAGTATCCTACCTTCACCAAGAATGATGCCACAATGCAGAGACAAAATGATCAGTTTTAATAATTGGCTTAATTTCTGGTGTCATTCTAAGGGGATCCAATGTCTATCTGCCTGGAATGACATGCTTGACAAGCCATGCTGCTTCGCAAGGGACGGCTTGCACCTGTCACCCCTGGGTTTCCGGATATTGGCAAAGGCTCTTGCCACCCCCATAGTGCCTTTTTAGACAAGGCTCAAATTCTAAACCCACCACCCTAGAAAATAATAATGGAAAAAAACTAAGGGTAATGCTGCTCAATGCTAGAAGTCTAAATCTCAAGATGCATGCCCTCGAAGCCCTCCTCAATATGGAGAACATCGATGTCTGTGCTGTGACTGAAACCTGGTTCAAGGCTCCTGAGAGCACCCAGGCACTATCAGGTTTTACGTCATATCATGCGTTCCGGCCCCAAAACCTGGACCGTACCACAAAGGAGGGTGTATCCATATTCATCAAGGATACCCCCACCTCCAGGCTGGTGGCAACTCACGAAGCATCAGAGACCATTCAGGTGCAATTAACCATAGGCAAAACTGCTCTACAGTTTGTAGCATGTTACAGGCCACCCTCTCAAACTCAGGAACCCCACACAGCCTTCCTGAAGACACTGGAGAGTATAAATGTCTCTCCAAACACCATCATATTGGGTGACTTCAACTACCCAAACATAGACTGGGAACATTACTCAAGCCCCAATACCCTAGCCCAAAGGTTCCTGGAGTTCATAAACTCAAATGCTATGGAACAACTTGTCACCATTCCCACAAGAGGTGAAAATATACTAGACCTAATCATCACAAACATGGGGACAAAATGCTCCACACCGGAAGTATATCCCTCATTGGTGAGATCAGACCATAAACTAATCTCACTGGAGATCCACATCCCGCCCCACCCCCAACAAAAAGACCACAGTGAAGAACTTCTCAAAAGCCAACTTCACACTTCTTAAGACTGGTGTGGTATCCTTCAAGGCCCCTGAGCCATTGGAAACCACAACCCACGCTGCTGAATCCCTTACAAATGCTTTCTGAGCACCTCCAGGATTGCATGGATCAAGCAATCCCAAATAAAATCAAGACCCTTTCCACCAAAGGCAAGCGCCCAATCTGGTGGACCCCAGCCATAAACAAACTTTACAACAAGAGGAGAAAGCTACTACAAGATAGAGCAAAAACCCTAAAAGGGAAGACATCTCTGATCAATACTAGTAAAAAACTACGATCACTCATAAAATCATCCAAGACCAACTTTGAGAGAAAAATCACCAAGGACTCAAAAGACAATCATAAGGCCTTCTTTAGCTATGTTAGAAATCTGGGTGGAAACTCCCAGATATGCTCAGAATTAGTCCAAAATGATACAAAAATCACTGAACCCACAGACATTGCAAACATACTGGCAGACAGGTTCAGTGAAAATTTCTCCCTCCCCCCCAGAGGAGAAATATCTATCCCAGCAGAGTGTAGCCTCCCAATCATCTGAAATGCCCAGGTGAGAGCTGCTCTCTCTAAAGCTAAAAACACAGGATCAATGGGACCGGATGGTGTCCTCGGCTGTGTGCTACATGAACTCAATGAGGAACTAAACCCACACATAAGGCTGCTGTTTAATCTTAGCCTTACCACAGGATACGTACCCAAAGAGTGGTCACGGCAACTGTGGTCCCACTCCACAAAGGCGGTGCTTCACGGACCCTGGTAATTACGCCCCATAAGCTTAACAAGCCTGGTCTGCAAAGCTATGGAGAGGATCATAATGGAACTCATAAATAAAGACATAGGGGACCTACAGACATTGGATCCTACCCAATTCGGCTTTGTCAAGGGCAGATCATGCCTCTTGAACTTGGTCGACTTTTTTGAAACAGTCACCAAGGCCATTGATGAGGATAAGGCAGTTCACACAGCCTACCTTGACCTTGCAAAAGCTTTCGACACAATACCCCACTCGGGTATCATAGAAAAGCTCACCAGCTTAAATGTAAACCCATATGTCACAAGATGGGTTGCAAACTGGCTCAAGGACAGAACCCACAGGGTTAGAGTTGCTGGTGCCATGTCAGACTCCAAGCCGGTCACAAGCGGTGTCCCACAGGGCTCAGTCCTGGGCCCCCTCTTGTTTGGCATCTACTTTTCAGAAGTGCAGGCAAACATAGGAGGATTGTGGCTGACAAAGTTTGCAGATGACTGAAAACTGGGCGCCATAGTTGAAAATCCATCAGACACAGATATCCTTCAGAGAGGTCTCATAGAAATGGATAACTGGTGCCAGAGTCATGGCCTTAAGCTAAACGCCAAAAAATGTATAGTCATACCCTTTGGTAAAAACAAGGTAACCCCAAGTTACCACATAGGTGGCAATCCATTAAGCACAGAAGAGGTTATCAGGGATCTGGGGACCCAAGTTGACAGTAACCTTTCTTTTGACACACACATTGCCAAAGTGGTTAGGAGGACCTTCTACATTGCCCACCTGATTATGAAGGGATCACATCCAGATCAAGGGAGGTCATTGTTCCCCTGTACTCTTCACTTATCAGACCAATGATTGAGTACAATGCCCCATTCGGAATGTATCTTACCCGACACCTGCAGCAATTGGAAAGACCCCAAAAGTTCCTCACCAAAAGGATAAAGGGGCTCAAAAATATGCCATATGCTGCCCGACTGAAGAAACTCCAGCTCTATTCAGTCACATACCGTCTGCTCAGAGGTGACCTGTGCCTGACATACAAGGCCATGTCCAACCCGGAATTAATGGACATGCTCCACCTCAAAAAATCGAAATCCACCAGAGCCACAAGAGCAAGAGACTTAAACCTCAACACAGATATAAATAGGATGTGCTGGAGGGACAGATTCATCACCCAGAGACTCCCTATGCTGTGGAACAGAATCCCGGTCCATGTGAGACAGAGCACCTCACTGGCTCTGTTCAAGAGGAATCTTGACCAGTGGATGGGAGATCGTAGGTTTACCCCGGGGATCATCTCTGTATCACTGCTGGACAGAGGCACGGCAAACTAATGGGTATAGTATTCTTCAACCTAAGGGGTGGTGAAAGCCACACAACTCTGGCTAGGCTTATAAATGCCCTAGGGCAGATAGCCTAGTATGAAACTATGAACCTATGAACATGCATTTGGTGAGCCTAGAGAGCTGATATACTTTTTCAGAATGTTCTCTGGAAGGTACTATAAGAGTGAGGGCCATAAACTTACTTCTTCATGCTGGTCAGTCCCTGCATATGTATTGTGACATTGTGTCCACAACCTTGGTGTTAAGCCATATACTGGTATGGAAAAATTAAGGTCTCCACCAACGTTGTTTTCATGTCTCCCTTTCTGTTTATGATTTATCTGGGCAAGATACTAAGTCATAGCTATGGTTTGCAGAGTTTCCACACTGGGGACATGAGAGTTGCTCTTTTATTGTTTGCAGATTATGTTGCCCTGTGGGTTACGGGGACTGTGATATTTGTCATGAAATGGATCGCTTTCTTACTGACTGCAAAGTGGTTAGGATAATAGTCAGCACTTAGAAATTAGAGAGTGCGGTTTATCTCCTGGAAAACAATGTATGGCTCTTTGAATTTAAGCAAAGGATAATGTATCCCAAATGGAAAACTAGTTGTCTCTAGGACTTTTTGGAAAGTGAGGATACAAGGACTGGGAAATTGAACATTATATATCAGTAACAATGACACAGCTGCAGGCATTTTACTGGAGTTTGCAAGCCAAGTGAGATACGAGTCACAGGATGAGGCTTTTCTTTTTTTGCTTGATCAACATTACTGCCTATGTTTACAAAGAGATTTCATTCACAAGTAGTGTAAAACAAGATCTTTTTCAAAGTTTCTGGGCTTATTTTCCATGACAGTACAATCTTAGAGAACCACTGTTCATTTCAATTGGAAGTAGTCACCTAATGTGTTCTGAGAAGAAAATATGCCTCCCTTGGGTCTTCCCTGGAGTTCTGCCATACATGGCTCACTTGAAATAGTTCTAAATTTATATTCAGAATGAACTTTCTAGGAATGTCTTCCAGTTCCATAGAATGATATAAGAACAATAGCCGAGGATGTCTGCCCTGTCCTGTCCTGCAAAGGTTTATACCACCACAACCCACACCAGGGTAAGTAGTTTGGAAAGTTAATGAATGAGTGTAACTTTGTAAAAGGAAAATCATTTCAGAAATATCAATTCATTTCTTGAACAATATGTCCAGTTTAAATGCAGTCTTTTCCTGTTCCATATCTTCTACTACTCTTACCATTTGCACCTTCATTCTGCTTTTGGTGTTTTGATTATATTGTTTTAAACACATTAACTAACAGTTGGTCATGTAACATGTGCAAGTAACAGCCTTAATGTAATGCTTAAATGAGTTATATGAAAAATGCAGCTTTCATTTCCAAAATCAGTTCTCCATTGCCCAATACCTTAGCAAAATAAACCAGCAAATCTGCATGTTCTAGAATTTTAACGTAATGCTACCTCACAACATAAGCAGCATTAAGCAATAACAGACCATCTAGAGGTATGATGAGGCTTATGGTGACAGGAGGAGGGCATCAGTATACCTGACTAGGTTGGTATTTACTCCTACCACTCACTCTGCAAAGTAATGTTACACTTACAAAATGGACACATTCAAATTGTATGAAATGATAGACTGCACTGTGTTGTTTCAGCTTCTTTTTGTTATTGTGCCCTAGCATTCATAAACTTAATATGTATTTGTAAAAACTGTTTTAAATGTATACTACCATCATTTTTATAGACAATCCACAAAATGAAACCTTGAATGCTTTCTTTGTGTGGTCATGGCATACTTGTGTGCGGACCAAGTTAGTTGCCTCCCATCATAACAAATCTTTCAATAATAAGCCATACTGAACTTTCAAGCCATTAGTGTCTAGCCAGTCTTGCTTATCCTATTATCAAATTCATGAATAAATCCAAAATTAAGTTCTGAAGAAGCTTGATTTACTTGACAGATGAAAGCGCTCAACTAATTCATTAATAAATATTGCTCTCTTACAGTCCAGATGTAGACAACAGTTGTGGTTTTATGGTGTTATTATTCTGTCACATCCTGCTTTGTGTTTGAGTTCAAGAATTAAGTTTACCAGTGAAATAAAATAAAATGCGCAGACAAAAACTTTTAAGCCACCTCAAACTGCCAGAAGAAGTCAAGTGCCATGAATGATTACAGGGTGTACATTTTATTTATTTCCCTAGTATGTCTCCATTGGGTTTTGCATTTTTTATATTATGCATAATTTTGGTATCATTGCTGCATAGCTGAAGTTTGCTGTATTAATTATTCACACTAGTAACATTCAAAACACATTTTCCGGCTTCATCATGTCCATTTCTCACTTTTTGTTGTACCTGGAATAGCTGAAATGGTTCAAAAAGCAGTAAACGTATAATATCATGATGATTACTGCCTCATCAAACTCTTATCTTCCATGTACCCTTTTTTCTACTTAGTTACACAGGACATGTTCTAGTTTCTTTACTATTTATTACCTGAAGACCTTCTGTAGTTTGGTTAAAAACCTACATCACAAGAAAGTCATCTAACCATGATATTCTGTATCAGTTTTCTTAAATGGTACCTTACTCCTGTAGATGCTCTATTTCCACATATCAGCTGTCATCGTTGTTCAAAATTTCACAAGTTTGACATTGCTCTTTTGCTTTTTTTTCTTTTCTAAAGTTTTATTTGAGTATATAGTTCGGAAACAGATTTAAAGAAAGATACATCTATCTCCACGCTTGGTAACACTTTTACAACTAGGCAGGAGAAACTAAAATTAAATGCATAATCTTTCATCACAAATGTGTCAATCTGTACAAGGTAAACACTTCCAAGTGCTTCCTATAATGTAACTCTTTTAGTCTTTCTGGGCTCTTCACTTTTTTAATGGCAACTTTCAGTCCCTAGAGTTGTAGCTTATGGTATGTTTATCCATAGCAATGTTTACAGAGACATCAATTCACCATGAGGAGAACTGTTTTAAAGCACCCTTTGCATTCAGTTGTTATGCAGAATATCTTTTATCTAAAAAAATAGATTGTCAAAGAAGAAAACAGTATTGATTTACAGAAAATAAATGCACTCCCTGAGCCTTTTAAGCTTGCAAATGGCATGTAAATATATATAACAGTGAAGATGAATGAATGAAAAGCAATTGAATACTGTTGCTGGCTTTATCTCCTCATATGTGATTTAAACTACTGCTACTACCACATACAAAAAAAAACAGCTTTTACTTTACTTCATGATGTTCTTACAGAAAATTAGATTGTTATCTTGCGGTATCACTCAAACATCCATTGTGAAAGCTGCTTTCTGTTTAGTATTTTAAGAAGTATAAGGAAGGCAAAATATTTTTATCTGTATTTTTTCTCCAGAAGCACAGTGTAGCCATTATAGGCAATTTAAAAAGAATTTGGGGGATATGAGATGAAAGCACTGAATACCTGCTGTATATGAATACGTTAAACTGAAATGTATGGAACATTTAGTAGCATCTGTTACCTTGAAAATAATCCATTAAACAAAGTATGTGTATGTGCATTTCAATTGTTGATATTATTTATAATTAAATGAATAAGAAAACTAGGATCACCGAAAAGACAGTCACTATACCATTAAAATGCGAGTACAAATGCTTGGTACAGAATACAATGAAAACAATCACCAAAAGTAAATCAGACATTCCATACAAAACTAATCTGGCATCGTGCATTGGTGAACTTATTAATGGAATTAAGAGCACATAAGCATTAATAGTTTATTAAGGACTACATAAAGAAGTGATGGCTATCCCAGGATTTGCCTAATGCAATACACAACCACTGCATAAAAGTATTCACTTGTATTGCTGATTTTATAATAAAAAGGTTAATTTTTTATAACTTGTTTTATAGTTTCATTTGGCTTTAAATTGTTGAGGAAAAGTAGAAGGCTGTCTGGGTAGGGATGAGTTAATGTTCAGTGTGTTGGGTGGCATATGCCATCGGAACATGCCCGAGGAGTTAAGGTTTTTATGTATTAACACTTAATGTGAAGATCACCACAGACAAAATTCTTTACCATATCCTAATCAGTTATAGGTCACCCTCCATGTCCCAAGAAGCTCACAATACATACTTCCACCTACAGGAGACACTTACATACAACCAAACACCTTAGTTATAAGATACTTTAATTATCCTTCTATAGGGAATCCTACATTGCTTTAAACCTACCGACACAGAGATTCTTGGACTTCATAAATACAAACATCCTTGACCAAATAATGAATACATATACTAGAGGCTCCAACATTCTGGAATTTGTGCTCACAAATATGGCAGAATGCTGAACTTTTCAAAGTTTCATCCTCCCTGGTAAGGTCTGACCATAAAGCTGTCTCTTTCAAAATAAAAATCAACTCCATAATCCCATTAAAACCATTAACAATCAGGAACTATTCCAAGGCAAAGTACCTGTTATTAAGTGATGGTTTGTCAAAACCCATTGCCTTGCCAAACCTGTGAACACAGCAGCCTATGCTGAATTGCTCTCAAAAACTCGGTACAACCATGTCAATGACTGCAGAGAGGCTGCTGTACCTACCAGAAGTATGCCAGAACTAGCCCCAGAAACAAACCACCCTGGTGGCATCCCAAATTAAACAGTATATACAACAAAAGGAATAGAAATTATGGCAAAGATCAAGAAGGGTCATTTTCATAAAGATAAAAACTCTCTCATCAAAGTAAATAGGCAATAAATATGGCTGATTAGGTCAAGTAAAGCCAACTATGAGGTTACAATATCCTTTCAGGTGAAAAATAACCATAAGGCCTTCTGCAGTTATGTTAGAAACCTCAAGGGCAGCACACAGCAATATGCTGAACTGATGGTTAATGGTGCCACATTCACCAAGCTTGGTGGTATAGCAAATCTGTTAGTGGACAAATAAAGTTCCGACTTTACAGCACAGCAAAAGGTTTTCTAATTGAATTCTCGGCTGGGGTGCCTTCTGTGTGGAGTCTGCATGTTCTCCGTGCATCCTTGTGGGTTTCCTCCAAGTACTCAGGTTTCATCCCACATTACAAAGACATGTATCTGTAGAGTTTCTCCCCATGCCACTGCTGAAAATTGGCTCATTCCAAGTCAGACTTTCCCAGTAAACAAATAACAAATAAAATAAAATAAATAAACTTTACCCCCACAAACACACCCACCCATCCCTAAGACCCTAAAATATAGCCCTTCCAGCTGTAACTAGGGAGCAGCTACTGGCCGCACTCACTACAGCCAAGAACATGGCCTTATTTGACTCTAACCACATCTCAGGATGCCTCCTGTATAGTCTAAAATATTACTTATCTGGGCCCCTGGAGTCATTATTTAACTATAGTCCTAAAAGAGGCTTTGTGCCTTGCAAATGGAGAACTGTGACAGTCATAACCCCTTCATCAGGGAGGGTCTTCAACAGATTCTGGAAAATATTAACTCTAGTCTGACATGCCATATTTACTAAGCCAAAGAAAGAATTATCATAGAAACTATCAACAAGGACATAGTAGACCCCCAGACACTGGAGCCATCCCAGTGTGGCTTTGTCAGGGGAGGATCGTGCTTACTGAATCTCATGGACTCCTTTGAAAAAGTCACTAAGGCAATGGATGAGGGGGAAACCATGCATACCGCCTACCTAGATCTGGCTAAAGCATTTGATAAAATACCCCATTTGGGCATTGTCAACAAACTTACAGAATTAAGTATAAACCCCTTTATAACACACTGGAAAGCTAGGTGGTTCACTGATAGGACCCAAGAGGTTAGAATCAGTTATGCCACCTCCACAAAGAGGCAGGCCTCCAGTAGGTCCCTTAGGGCTCTGTGCCAGGCCCACTCCTCTTTGGCATCTACTTCTTGGATGTCAAAGCCAAAGTCAAAGGCCTTTGGCTAACCAAGTTCACAGACGATTGTAAACTAGGGGCAGTCACTGAACTTTCCCAAGACAAGAACACCCTTTGAGACGGTCTAATATATACAGACAAAAGCTTGGTACCAAAGCCATGGTTTAAAACTCAATGTTAAGAAATGCATTATAGTAGGTTTTAGCTGGGTAACTATGTCATCAATAAAACACCCTTGAAAGTTGGTTCACTACTCAGGGATCTGGGAACTCATGTAGATAGCAATCCATTCTTTGCCCAACATGTCTCTAAAGTAGTAAGAAAATCCTTCTGTATTGCTAAACTTATAATGAAAGGCATGGCACCTAGGTCTAGAGAGGTCATCATACCACTAAATTCACCCCTCATTAGGCTCATCATGAAGTATAATGTCCCCTTTGGTATGTATCTGACCAGACACATGCAGCAACTGGAATGGCCACAAAGCTACAGGGAGTAAACACAATGTCCTACACACTGATCATGTCCAAGATCTGTCTCTTTACTCAGTACCATACAGACTTCTGAGAGGTGATCTTTGTCTGGCATACAAGGCATCCATGGAACCTGTTTTGATGAACATTTTGCATATCTGCAAAACAAGCATCATCAGAGCTACTAGATTAAAAGACCTAAATTTTGCTTATGACATTAATAGGACATGCTAGAGACAGGTATTTTCTCAGAGAATTCTTATTTTCTGGAATAGGCTCCCCATTTATGGAAGCAGAGCTCCTCCTGATCCCTATTTGACTGCAACTTGGTCGAATAGATGGCAATCAGAAATTCACTCCTGAGCTGGCCCCTACGTCTCTGAAGGCCAGAGGCAGTCATTAAATCACCCACTATAAATCAAATATAAGTCAATTTTGTGAGTCACATTTGAGTTGCATGGCAAGACTTTTAATGGCCCTAGTGGCAGTTAGCCTTGTATACACCTATGAACCTGTGCACAGTTCTATAGTTTCCATGAATAAGTGAGCCATTTTTTGAGCCAAGCTGAATTTGCTGAGCTAGCTACACTGTTTATACTAAGATACAATTTGCAAAGCATCACATATGTACTTATGCATTTATGTATTTATTTATGTATTCACTGAGTGATTTAAACCTTGGCTCAAGATGATTGTCACTGTTGAAATTACACTCTGACCCCTTGTGCAAAAATGGGAAAAGAGGTTGTGGGTGGATGGATGGATGGATGGATGTGTTTACTGGGGCAGTGCACTGATGTCAATGTACCATTTATAGGCAGAGCCCAAGTGAGGAGGATTACATAAGAAATAAACAAGACATATTTACAGATACAAGGACATGCAAAAAATTTATTTATTTATTTATTTATTTATTTGACATTTGTTAACCGGGAAAGTCCGACTTGGAACTAAGCCAATATTCAGCGGAGGCCCGAGAAGAAATGCTCCAAAAACTACATATTTATAGATGCAAAAATATGCTACAGCATTTAGTTCAAGTAAAAGTTTACAAAGCCAAAACATGGATGGAAAATAGAATTTAGTCTAGCAAAGCTTTTTGGATAAGATGTAATTTTTGGACAAAAATAACCACTTCAAAGTAAACTTGCTTATATAACCTATCCAGTAATGCATTATTCAGCAAACTGATCTGAATGCGTCAGCAGAGATGAATTAGCAACTTCAAACACTGAAGCAGAAAATTTCATCAAGACACAAGTAAGTATAGGAAGCCAGGTGAAAAAGTTAGCATGTAAGAAGCTGGAATGAAAAAAATGGCACATTTCCATCAGTTCTCAGCAAAACAGGATTAAGTGTGGAAAAAAAATCAAAATACACACACATATATATATATATATATATATATATATATATATATATATATATATGGGTTACCTTCACTACACCGTTCACTTTCCTGACAACCACATTCCTGAGACCAGTTCACTGACACCTCTAATCGCTGAAAGTCCACATTACCAAAATGTAATTTCCTGACAAATGTGTAGTGACACTGCCATCCTTTATTACGGAAGTATAAAAGCAAGTGTGCCTCTTTAACAGCTTCTAGGATGTACTACATGATCATAGCGGAAGTGTTGTTACCAGGTCTAGGAGTGGTTGGAAATATTTATCCTGTGGTGCTTTCGCAGAGGGGCAAAGAAATGCTACAAATAGGGGGATACTTATACCATTTAGAACACAGCAGAATAAATAAACGTTATTGGGGTGGCAAAGATAAAAGGAGTTTGCACTGTAAAGGTAGAGCAGTAACTATAAAAGTCACAGATGGAGATGAACTTGTAAAATCTGTTTCACATGATCACAGTGGGGATCCAAGTGAAGATGAACATTACACAGTTGCTAATGAAGTGAAGGTCAGAGCACAGTATAGCAGAGATATCCCTTATCTAGTTGTGGAGGATGCACTGGCCTTCACTTCCCTCACTGCAGTATATTATATTCCAAACAGAAAGGCTCTTTTACAGCAGATAGGAAGGTCCGTAAAAAATATTACTTAACTGAGAGTAGGCACAAACTCACTTTAATGGCCATAGACTGTAGTTCTTACACTTTAAAAATGAAAGGAAAGTTCTTTTGTGTATAAGGGTATAGCTGACACTTCTATAGATACTGTTGTGTATGCTTTTACTAAAGTTAATAATCTATATGACCTTAGCTGAGCATCAATTTTATATTATGTGGCAACAATGTACATGGGGATATTATGTGGATGTTTTTGCTGATGTAACACAATTGCCATTGTTGGTCACTTGGGATTTTTCTTCTCGGTGATTTGAGAGTCGGGCTACAGTGATTCAGTGTAATGAAATGTCAGTGATTAGAGGTGTCGGTGAACTGGTCTCGGCAATGCAGTTGTCGGGAAAGTGAATGTTCAGTGTAGGTGTGTGTGTAAATATATATATATATATATATATATATATATATATATATATATATATTTATATAAATATATACACACACACACACACACACACACACACACACACACACACATATAAACAAAAATCAAGCTATGCATGTTCACCATGTCAAGGTATAAAACACAGTTTAATAGTGCTGCATATCAAGAACACATACAAACTATAAATAAAATAAAAGAGGATCACTTCCGGTTAATCCAACCCTTCATCAGATCTAATTACATAAACCGTTACTTCCTGTTTATACAATCATTGAACCGATGGCTTACAAGTAAAAAGCGTGCCAGATGGTAAAATTAAAATATCCATAATAATCACAAAAAACATTACTATTGTTAAAACCAATCATCAGTTACTATTTCAGGAACATATATCAAAATTAAGTCTTCTGCAAACCTACAACTAGAAAACTAGCCAGTATAAAACTATAGAGCAGAGGATCTATGAGTATATAGTGCCACTAGGATGATGCGCTTCTAATAATAATACATTAGGTAAAAAACATTGTGATCAGCGTATTGTTATCCATCCTATAAAAAGTGAAGGAATTATATAGCTGTTTTAGGAGACCATTTAGATGTAAATACAAATATATAAAAGGGGTCATCACAGAAGTGATGGAATATAACAGCATAAAGATAACACATTCATTTTTGCACACATTAATACATGAATCAAGGCCAATCAAAAAAAATGAAATATCCTATAAAAAGCTGAAAATGTAAATGTGAACCAATGAGAAAGAGCCAAAATTATAACAGCCACAAGGAGGGCTAAAATAAATCAACCATGAACTAAGTCGAAAAAACATACAAATTGCTAAAATAGTCTCCATCCCTAGAATCCAAATGTAAACAGTATATTAACAAGAGAAGCTGGTCGTTTCCAAACCTACATAAACAATAAGCCTTCCTTTTGATACTCACTAGTATGGAGAAAAAAAAGAACTAACCTATAAAAAGCTATAGTTCCAGAAAATAGACCAATCAGGTAAAAGCAAGATTATAATAGCCATGAGGAAGTCTTAAATCAATCATCATTTGATATGAAAATGTGTACAGAAAGCTTAAACAATCTCCATTCCTTGAATACAAACTAAAACGAGCAAAACAATAAAACCAGTGAACTTGCATATCAACATCATATTTCCAAATAAAAATACAAGTCAAATCCATTCATGAACAGAAATGAAGATGATAAAAAAAATAAAATAAAAGTAAATGTATAGCTGTATGAAATGAAGCAGATAAATATAATGACAAACAAAAATGTGTGAATGCATACATGTGCAACAATAAAAAATTATAAAGTATATTAGAGGTATTTAAAGTTTTATAAACAATCTCCGTCCCTTTAGGGCAGGCTTAGGTGGCATATTGGCATTGAGAACAGGTGGTTTGTAAGCCTGCATATCTGCTCTTAGTTCCATTTCAGCTTACCACCACATAACCTCTCCTTAAGCACTTATAGGACCATAAAACTAAACCCATGTCCAGGATTCATCAGGACATGTTTATACAGTGGGCTTTTCTCATCCTGGAGTTGTAGGTGACTAATATGTTTCAAGATGCACTCTTTCAGTTTTCTATTCATTTTTGCAAACACAAGAGAAGTGAAAAAACAAACCAGTCACACCAGGTACTTAGCGTATTTGCAGTTTAATCCAAACGCTTTCATCTTACTAGTTTCAGACTTCTTCAGAATAAGAAATAAAGTGCACAAACACATACAATATAAAGCCATTTCTCCACCCCTTTCTTCATTAGTTCAATTCAGACCCACCCAGTTGTTAAAACACAGCACAACATAAAAGGCACATTACATTCATTTGATACTCTGTTGCAGACTCACAAAACATACTAAATATTGCAAATGATGTCATAAAATTCATAAAAAATATGCTGCTTTCAATGTCAAATAAGAACTTAATGACAGCCTATCATTAAGTCCAGACTTTTCATCAGAGTTAAGTTTAATTTGCCATTTTAGCTCTTTAAATTCTAAAAATTTGTCACTTGGCCCACCCCCAGGTCCTAGGTCAATGTGATCTATGGCACAACATTTAAAGGCATGTGTTGGGTTTTCCCCTATATGTGTATAGAGGGCATTCTTTTAATTTTGATGTTTAATTTCATAAATATGCTTGTAGATACTAGCCCTATATGCTCTCTTGGTTTTCCCCACATAATGACTGCCACATGCCTGACATACTGCAACATATACAACTCCTTTGGAATAACAAAAATATTTTTTAGGAGGTTTAATGGTGCCAAAGTTCACTATAGTGATTCTGTCTTGGTGAACTACATGTTGACATTGGGCACATCTTCCACATTTAAAACATTCTCCATCAACCCTTCCACCATGGCTACTCTCCAACATCCCCTTGAAAGAAGCCTCTTTTTTTGTATACAATAGTCATTTTTTTCTCCTAACAAGGAAAGTAACTCGGGGTAAGTTCTGAAAATTCTCCAAAATTTCTTGACAGTGTTACAAATGTCATAATAGTCAATGCTATATGGTAGTATCAATGCCCTACCAAAACTCTCTGTTCCCTTGTCCAGGTGTTTGTAACATGGCAGAGGTGTTGTCCAACAACACATGATACACCCCTGAATTCCTTTTTGTCTGAACCTCACTCATTATATTGACCATCATCTCCTTCGGGTACCCCCTGCTAGTTAACATACCTTCCAAAATCTCACATTCCTGGAGAAAATCATCTAGTACAGAAACCATTCTGGCCAATCTTACAAACTGGCCTTTAACCAAGGCTCTCTTTTAATGTGTTGGGTGCCGCCTATTGTAGTGCAGCACAGAATTAAAATAAGTAGGCTTCCTATAAAGATGTGATGTAAAAACCTTGTTGTTGTAATCCTTTCTAATGGTGACATCCAAATAGTGAAGCACATCCCTGTCCATACACATGGTAAATCTCAGAAAATGTGCCGTTTCATTAATATATTGAAAGAATTCATTCAGCCTATCCTCATCTTCTTTCCAGAATAGCACCACATCATCTAAAAATCAGCCATAGAGCACCCAACAGTCTTTAAAAGGTGAATTAAAGACAAACAAATCCTCCCACTGGGCTAGCACTGTGTTGGCAAAGTCAGGGGCACAACATGCACCCATTGCTACCCCCGCCACTGCTTAAATAAATGCCCGTCAAAGCTCACAAAGTTGTTCTCTAACACAATCTCGAGGCACGACCTCAAAGTAGAGACAGTATTACAGTCCATTTTTGTGTTTTTGACTAAGTAGTCACAAAACCAGTCAACCATCTCTTCATGTGGGATGACCAAAAACAAATCACAGATGTCTATAGTTGCCATTAGTAAGCTGTCATCATACATTTCTTGTCTAACTTTCTGAAGAAAGTCCCAAGAATCTCTCAGCAATGTTGCCCTGTTCTCAAACACGTTTAACTTTAAAATCCACAAATTTTGCAATACTAAATGTTTTTGATGCTTTTGCATCCCCTATTGGGCATGGGGGGGGGGGGGTTGGTGGTAGATTTGTGAATTTTTGGGATCCCAAAAATTGTCAGGATCCGTGGATGTACTGTCTCCAAAAATGTGTGTTCCTCTAGAGAAATATGCCCATTCAACAACAACTCAACCAATGTTAAATCAACATTTCTGTAAGCAATGTTGAGTTCATTATGGGAGACTTCTGTATAGGTATCACTGTATATTAGTTCATACATCCTGCTAATGTAGTCATTAACATCCATTATCACCAACCCCCCACCCTTGTCCGGTTTCATGATTCTAATGTCCCTATTAGCTAAAATTTCTTCAAAAAGCATCACTTCCTTGAGTGTTAAATTTTTTATTGTATTACGATCCTGTCCTGATCTAAGGTCACAAATTTCTTTAACACACAGTGTCTCAAATAAACTAACCATAAGATGTTGGGAGGGATATATTTGCTAGGTTTTTTTAATAACATTGGTAACACCCCAGTGTCAGCCCCATTTTGAAATTTTATTGCCAAATTCAATTTCCTACTGAAAACATTTACCTGTAAAATTGTTTCCACTATGTTAGCCCTTTTAGCTGGGACAAAGTTCATTCCCTTCTTGAACAAGTCAGCCCACTCAGAGCTAATGCAGATATGACTCAGATTATCAATGTTAAAATCCTATCCTATATTTTTTATAATGGTAACCTCACTGACTTCTCTGGTCTCCTATTCATCAGTGGAAATTAACTGTAATACTGGACATTCTATCCCCCCATGTCTCTTCCCCCTCCCTCTGTGCTGGTCCTGCGCCACATGTTGTTGCTGGCATCAGTTCCCCTGGTTGCCATTCTGATGATCTAAAATTCACTGTGATCTCCTTAAAGGGGGGTCCCTAAAGGGTTGTTTTTTTCTAATTCATTGTTCAGTTGGTCATTAACATCACCCATATTAATCTCAAGTCTGTCTTGTCCAGTCCTAGACTGCCCTCTAGGGGGGGTTGGGGTATGCTGTTCCATTTTCATAGTCTAGCTTATCCCTAAAAAGTTTTTTGTCCTTCCTGCTCTTAATATCCTTTAAACTTCTTTCAACATCACTGAAAACATTATTAGATTCCCTAGTTTTATATTCAAATAACGAATCATTTTTGATACTGTCATTCAGTTTAACTATCTCACTGTCTAACATTTGTAATTGTCCGTTATTATCAACTATTAACACATTCAGCAAATCACAGCATTGTCTGTTGAACAATTGAATAAGCTCACAGTGCAAAAGCGAGTCCTTAGATAGTCCAGTGAGGTACTTCCACATTCGTAACCCTTTAGGAATTTGTTCACATGTTAAACAGGTAACCATTTTCAAGTTGAATTTTCTTGTACCTATAAATTAAGTCCTTGAAGTGATTTATTTGTGAGTCCAATGCCCCATTTTCTTTTTTTGAAGAGAACTCACACCTGACCAGTTCATATCGCCTCTGAGCCATTGCTCAACAGAAAACGCAGGATTCACGTTGCTGGAGGTATTAGCAACTTCCTGCCTCTCAGAACATGCAAGCCCGGTTGTTGAATTTAAAGAAATAGTTAGAGTTCTCTGTAGTGCCAGTATTATAGTTTCTCTGCGCAGGGTAATGAAAGATTGCTTCTGGCTTAACGATTCACCAAAACTGTCCTTCCTTGTGCTCAATTCAACATGTAGTCTCTCCATCTTTAGGGTAAGTACAGCGACAGCCGCTGATCGTGTGGCTATTGCCTACATCCTCCATTTAATGTCAGGGCCCGAAGTGCCCATTGACTTCTCCTTACTCTCCATAAACAGACACTAGTAAGTAAAACCACACAGCAACTCAGCAAACACAAGAGAAGTGAAAAACAAGCCAGTCACACCAGCTACTTAGTGTATTTGCAGTTTAATCCCAACGCTTTCATCTTACTAGTTTCAGACTTCTTCAGAATAAGAAATAAAGTGCACAAACACACACAATATAAAGCCATTTCTCCTCCCCTTTCTTCAATAGTTCAATTCAGACCCACCCAGTTATTAAAACACAGCACAACATAAAAGGCACATTACATTCATTTGATACTCTGTTGCAGACTCACAAAACATACTAAATATTGCAAATGATGTCATAAAATTCATAAAAAATATGCTGCTTTCAATTTCAAATAAGAACTTAATGACAGCCTGTCATTAAGTCCAGACTTTTCATCAGAGTTAAGTTTAATTTGCCATTTTAGCTCTTTAAATTCTAAAATTTCGCCACTTGGCCCACCCCCAGGTCCTAGGTCCCAGTGATCTATGGCACAACATTTAAAGGCATGTGTTGGGTTCTCCCTAATATGTCTGTAGAGGGCATTCTTTTCAATGTGATGTTTAATTTCATAAATATACTCATAGATACTAGTCCTAAATGCTTTCTTGGTTTTCCCCACATAATGACTGATACATGCCTCACATACATATTTTTTATGAATTTTATGACATCATTTGCAATATTTAGTATGTTCTGTGAGTCTGCAACAGAGTATCAAATGAAGTTAATATGCCTTTTATGTTGTGCTGTGTTTTAACAACTGGGTGGGTCTGACTTGAACTAATTAAGAAAGGGGTGGAGAAATTGCTTTATATTGTGGGCGTTGTGCACTTTTTTGTTTTTTATTCTGAAGAAGTCTGAAACTAGTAAGACGAAAGCGTTGGGATTAAACTGCAAATATGCTAAGTACCTGGTGTGACCGGCTTGTTTTTTCACTTCTCTTGTGTTTGCTGAGTTGCTGTGAGGTTTTACTTA